>NW_016915711.1:251902-295978 GCF_001483705.2 Eufriesea mexicana | reverse complement strand
CCCCCCCCCCCCCCCCCTTAGGAACCGTGCAACTTAATTTTGTTACCCAAAATAACTTTTGCAGTTGCTTCTAGAAAATACTGATCGGTTTGTAAAATAATTTGTTCTTGTTGACAATGGACGATTCGCGATTTCTTTCCGAAATGGTATCCTACAGTAATTATATTTTTGCACTATTAAAACTTGAAACTTATAAAACTATTTTAACTTAGGAAAGGAACACCAAGATAACGAAACGAAAATACACGAAGACTCTAATTTAACTCTAATTAAACTCTCTTTCCAACACCGAGTTCTAGAAAACTCTGATGGAATTATTTTATCCTGGAAAATGTAACATATATAGATAATAATAATCGAAGGTTTTAAGTAACGTAGAATGGCGAAAACTGGCTCTGAGGAACCAAAAATCGACAGAACAACAAGAACAGAATAACACGAACTTAAAACTCATAAAAATATTTTAACTTAGGAAAGGAGTATCAAGATAACGAAACGAAAACACACAAAGATTCTAATTTAACTTTAAGCACTCTAATTCAACTCTCTTTCCAACACCGAGTCCTAGAAAACTCTGGAAGAATTATTTTATCCTGACATACCTCAGAACTAAAGACCTGAACTTAAAAAGGATACCTAAACGAAAGATGAGACGAGTCCTAGAAGATTGCTAGAATTATTTTAGCCTGCGATATATACCCTTATAACTAAAAACCTGAACGAAAAATGATACCTAAATGAGAAATGGGACGAGTCCAGGAAGACTGATAGAATTATTTCATCCTGAAATATGTAAAGAGTGTCCTTAGAATTAAAAACTTGAACGAAAAAAAATACCTAAAAGATAATAAAACGGGTTCTAGAGGACTCTGGTGGAATTATCTTATTCTGAGATATGTAGCAGGTACCTTTAAAACTAAAAACCTGAATGAAAAGTGATACCTAAATGAGAGATGATACGAGTTCTAGAAGACTCTGGTAGCATTATTTTATCCTGAGTAATATCCTATGTAAAGGGTGTCCTTAAAATTAAAAACCTGAATGAATAAAAGATACCTAAAAGATGATGAGACAAATCCTAGAGGATTCTGGTGGAATTATTTTATCCTGGAAAATGTAACATATGTAGATAATAATAATCGAAGGTTTTAAATAACGTAGGATGGCGAAAACTGGCTCTGAGACACCAAAAATTGACAGAAAAAGAACAGAATAACACGAACTCGAAGCTCATAAAACTAATTTAACTTAGGAAAAGAACACCAAGATAACGAAACGAAAACACACAAAGATGCATTCTAATTTAATTCTCTTTCCAACACCAAAAATAATTCGGAGTGCAAAGGGTTAATAGTTAATAGATTTTTATTTTAATTAGAAAAATTCTCTGCAATGTCAATAATCGGTGGGCGCCTGTCAAAGACAATTTTTGACAATTATATTGAATTTTGTGGACAGGAAATAAATTGCCAATTTGTCTGTATAAATCATTTTCGATAACTCGGTATTATATTCTGCCATGTTACATCGTAATTGTTGGGATTTCGAGATTTATGACATCGCTATCTATTTGGGCAACTAATAATCGGGATAATTAAATTTCTCGCGGTATTAGATACAATGAGTTTGCCAGCCAGTGAAGGTGTGAAACATAACGTGTATCTGAGAATATTAACACTTTGCACTCGATGATTTTTTCGTTAGAGGAAAATAGCAATTGGAAGATTTTCTGTCATACAGTTGACGATATTTTTAACATCGTTAGGTAATTTTTAATTTGAAATATTAATTAACGTTAATTTTTCTTCTCGAGTGCAAAGAGTTAAGAATATAACGAGCACTGTACAAATTTGTAGATAATTTATTACTAAGTATACGATTTCTATTGATTACTTGAGAGTAGTTAGCTAAAACGAAATGATTACCTCTAATTACTCAATTATCTAAGAAACAATAGAAAATTATTGCGGGATTCGAAGATAATGACACTTGACTCATTAAAGACAGCAAAAGGAAACTTATTTAAAATGGTAACGAACCAAATGGTCCATTTATTGTAAATTTAATATAAATACATAAATAAATTATTTGACCTAATCATATTATGTCATGCAAGGTGTCCTCCTCGATTATCTTCAACTATTCAGTTATCGGAGAAACGATAAAAATTATTTTGTCATATGCAGCTGGTTGTCAAGATAATGACACTCGACTCTCATTAAAGACAGCAAAAACCAACTTTTTAAAAATGGTAGCGATCCAGATGGTCGATTTATAAATTTAATATAAATAATTTGACCTGTCTATATTATATCATGCAAGATGTCCTCCTCCATTATCTTCAACTAGTTAGTTATCGAAGAAACGATAAAAATTATTTTGGCACACGCAGCCTGTTGCCAAGATAATGACGTTTGACTCTTATTAAAGGCAGCAAAAATAGTCGATTTATTATAAATTTAATATAAATAAATTATTTGACCTGTCTATATTATATCATACAAGTCTCTAATTACTCAATTATCTAAGAAACAATAGAAAATTATTGCGGGATTCGAAGATAATGACACTTGACTCATTAAAGACAGCAAAAGGAAACTTATTTAAAATGGTAACGAACCAAATGGTCCATTTATTGTAAATTTAATATAAATACATAAATAAATTATTTGACCTAATCATATTATGTCATGCAAGGTGTCCTCCTCGATTATCTTCAACTATTCAGTTATCGGAGAAACGATAAAAATTATTTTGTCATATGCAGCTGGTTGTCAAGATAATGACACTCGACTCTCATTAAAGACAGTAAAAACCAACTTTTTAAAAATGGTAGCGATCCAAATGGTCGATTTATTATAAATTTAATATAAATAAATAAATAAATTATTTGACCTGTACATATTATCTCATGCAAGGTGTCCTCCTCGATTATCCTCAGCTAGTCAGTTATCGAAGAAACAATAAAAATTATTTTGTCAGATGCAGCCGATTGCCAAGATAATGACATTCGACTCTCATTAAAAACAGCTGATTAAAAGTCGACTTATTAAATATAGTAACGACCCAAATAGTCGATTTATTACAAATTTCTTCCACCAATATAAATTATACCACAACCAATATAAACAAATTAATACGTCGAAAGAATCGTATTCCAACCATTTGGGACTTAAAAATCCTCGTGGAAATTCCGCTATCCAGAGATCTCCGATTTCGTTGACCTAATCGCACGTGTCCCAAATTAGCTATCTCCCAGCTAATCGCGCGAATCGTGGAAGAATTCTTGAACGGAACATCGCTTTAAGCCGCGACGGGCAGGAGATGGAGAGAACGAGCAAAACGCGCAAAGGTAGGACGAAATTAAAGCTAGGGCCAGGCGTCAGCGAAAACAGTTTGAAAGTTACGGTTTTGTTGCGTGCAATCGCAAATAGAATTTCGCGTCGGAGAAATTTACACGCGGCTTCCTCGTCCAGCCTCGGCCAGGCGAAATTTTTGATTAAACGTCATCCGCATACCCTGCATCCCCTTTGCTCGCGAGAGAAAGACGTGCACCCAGCTAAACGTTATCTAGCCGGGATCTCGATTTGATTAAGCCCCCGGCTAATTGGAGTTAATCTTATCGAGCCCCGATTTCAATTCGATTATCCGATTTTGCGAAATTAGCGACTTAGTCGCGCGGAGTCGACTCGGACCTGTTACCGATTCAATTTCAACCGGCTTCTCGCCCACGTAATACCCCGTGTACGCGGATATTTTGCCACTTGGTTAACGCGCAAGTTCAACCAGTAGATTTTAATTAAAACCGCGGCCCAACGTCCCGCGGCCGAGGAAATACGGTGCCAAAAATACGCCAATGGAAATATATATTTATCCGGACAGATTATTAATCGACCGACCAATGCACCGATATTAGACGTCTCATGGAAACGCTTCGCGAAAACAAGATTAAAATATCGATTCGGGTACGAGAAAACACGAGCTGTTCGCGAGATACCGTTCGCGAGAGCGGAGAAAACAGCACCGGGAATGATGGAATTAGTTGTCTGGAAATTGGAGACTCGTTTTTGAGAAATAGAAATGACGGTGGAGGAATCGATTAGCGAATCGATTAGCGAGGGGTGTATGTAAGTTAACCCTCTGCGCTCGAGAGGCACCCTTCAGTCATCATTTCATAAAATTTGGAAGCTCGATATTGATAAATATGTGAAATGTTAGATAATGTAACGGTGTGCGAGGTATCGAAATCAAAAAATTCTACGTGTTAATTATCATACGATTTCTCATTAGTGATCAGAAAAATATCGTCAGCTTTGTAACAGAAAATCTTTGAACTTCTATCCTTCTTTGGCGAAAAAATCGTCGAGTGCAAAGGGTTAACTCTTTGGGATACGCTGGAATTAAAAGTGTCCCACCTTTTCGATGACAATTTTAGTCCCACCGTGCCCCAAAGAGTTAAAGATAAAAGATTAAAGACCCGAATCGATAAGGTCGGTACTGTTAAGGGTATGATTACAGCCCCGACAAATTAACAAGTATATACCAGGAGGAGTGACTATCATCGCAAAAATTTAGGCTATGATCATAGTGGAGCTGAAACAAATAAATAAACAGATTCTCCAGAAAACTTTAATAATCTATATAACTATTTTCATCGAAGTTTACTTGTTTTCCGAAGAACGAATAAATTCTTCGAATATTTCATTAACTCTTTGGGGCACGCTAGGATCAAAAGTGTCCCACCTTTTTGACGCACCGTAATGCACGGTGGGACATTTTTAGTCCCATCTCGAAATATTGCAATAGCTGCATACGCGTAGGTTTATATTTCGTCTTATTTACGTAAAGCAGTTGGGAATGCCTTCGACAAGTGTTATAAATGTATTCGCTCGTGTTGGCAACATTCGACATGCCAGTACAGGTTCATCGATTGTTGCAAGCGGAAGGTTTATCGCGACAATCTTTTTTTCCTGGTTTTATGTTTTTACATTACGCGATTCCTTTATTAGTGAAAATATACCAATTTTGTTTCATTTAAAACGCAATAAAATTTCTGTGTAACGTGGGTCTATTTTATTATCTGAAATCCTGTGCTGCAAAGAGTTAACGCTTAGACTGCCATGTACTTTTTATGTGGTATGCTTGGGGGACCACGATAAAATTTCCATTATTCTTAGGATATAACGATGACTTGTCAAACAATATGGCAAAGGAAAAAAAATGGTGGAAATTATTAATGTTTTTTATTAAGAATGTTCTATTTATTTACGTTATTAGAATAAAACAAATGTGAATTTAAAAAATTAGCATCGCCGGTGATGCCATCATGACCCCACTGAGGAGACAAGCGCCTGTCATTGATAGCCACCATGGCAGTGAACGTGTTAACTGGTTGGCATATAAGTTGAACTGATTATTTCGATTAAATGGATACTCGTTGCGTGCTTTCAGATTGGCTGCTTCTTTCGGTGAAGGATGATCTCGCGATGTGAAATGAAATTGATAAATCTAATTATCTAATGATTCGACGAACATCCCAGAGTTCGCGAGATCGCGACCTAAAGGGAATTTCACGAGAATATACTAAACTCGATGGTTTCGTAACTCGACGTTCGTTTTTAAACAGACTTTAAGGGTAATAATCGCGCTGCGGGATAACGAGATTAAAATTAAAATTAGGAAACGGAGAGTTGACGAACGGGGGATCTCTAGGGGAGTTAATGATAATACAAGCTAGTTTATTCGATGAAAGAACTTCGGAATTTGGGCTGTTCGTATCGAGATATGTGGGAAAGCTTGCGATACTTCGGAACTAGATATTTATTTTCCAGGAGGACGGTGATAATGTGGGATGCTATTTTTAGAAGAAAAATCGAAAATCCACTAATACCATTATGAGATGCTATTTTTAGAAAAACAAATGGAAAATCGGCCAATGCCAAGGGTCTTATATAAAAAAAAAGAATCGAAAATCGACTGATACCGTTATAGGATGCTAATTTTAGAAAAATAAATAGAAAATCGACTGATACCGTTATGAGAGGCTATTTTTAGAAAAACAAATGGAAAATCGGTCAATGCCGAGGATCTTATTGTAGAAAAAAAAATCGAAAATTGATTAATACCGTTAAAGAATGCTATTTTCAGAAAAATAAATCGAAAACAGGCCAATGCCGAAAGTCTTATTGTAGAAAAAAAATCGGATACCATTATAAAAAGTGTTGAAACGATGAATTTAGTTATAGAGAAAAATCAATCTAGGACATAAGATACAAATAAATAGTTATAAAATAAGATAGAAATTCCTACAACGAATATTTATATAAACATTCAATAAGAATCGGGGGTTAGGCGAACCGCGGCCAGTACCCTCTTGACACTCTCTCATCGTCAGTCCCTAGGGACTGACAGTAGACTTTTCGTTTGGACGGTGTGGATTCTAGGGACTGACAGCGAATTTTTCGTTTGATCATCATCGGTGCGTAAGACTGGCATTGTCAAGGGTTAAATTATCAATGACAATTAATATATTGTAAAAATTTAATTCCCTCTGCTAAAGTAAATCTTTACACTTCCGTGGCTTTTTTCGACTGATCGTTTCTTGGTGATCGCCTTTTTGCCTTTCTGGCATTCCCACCCCATTATCTTCTGTTTATAATTTGTATATTTGTGCATTGGCTGTACCATTCTCACAGTCCAAACGACAAAGTGAAACAAAGTAATCTTCTGCTCATACCCTTCGGTATACTTGAGCGCTTGGCATCCAGTGCTCACTAGCTGCCGCCTGAGCGGAAAGTATAGCAAAATCGGCGCCGCACTCAACGTGTTAAAACCCATAATCTCAATAGCATCCTACGATAACTTACACGGACGTAACGAAATTAGGAAATTTACGACAGACAGGGTGAATGATACACGTACCTGCCTCGAAACTCGATATTCCCTCCTCTGTTAAAAAATCGAACGGTAATCGCGATTGATACACGCACACTCGTGCAAGGGGGAGAATGGAACACACGGTCGATTAGAACGAGGTCTGTGGGTTAGCCCGTGTACCCATCGAGCGGTTACTGTTTACCAGGAGGAGGAGGAGTGAGGAATTTAGGAGGCCACTCTATCATATCGCGTTCGAATGCCAAGTCTGGACACGATGATCGGTGTTTAATGCGCGTTGCGTGGCTTTCCGCATCGTCTTGGGAATTATTTTCGGACGGGAACGGGAGGGCCGGTGCCAAGAATACTCGGCACGCTAATAGCGGGTTGACAAGTACACCGGTGGAAAATGAGAACGTTTGTGACGCGAGCGGAGAGCCCCGCCTGCGGCCTGCGAAAGCACGCTCGCGCGGAGAAGCCGCTCGTAAACGTCAAATAAATATAAATAACATCGGTCGAACCGGCGGGGCGGTGAAAAGCCGCCCACGCGAAAAAATATGCGTCATGCACCCTCCCATAAAGACCGGTTCCAACGTCCGCGAATCCTCGTTTTTCCCATTTTTTATTCCCCCACCCCGCCCCCTCACTGTCCCCCCCGATTATTTATCCTCCGCCGCTTCCAGCCGCCGTATAATAATTCCTGCGATAATTCGCGCGATAATTCGTATGATAATTCGTATAATAATTCGCGGAGGGGAAAAAGCGGAAATTGGGGAATTTTTCGCGCAGGAAGTAAAAGTGATCGGATTAATAACGATCGAAACGAGATTTCGTGGCGGCGGGATGTTTGGTGTATCGGGTACGAAATTGTTTTAATATTCCCCAGAGTTCATTTGGCCGGGGAAAATTGCGGAAAATTCATATTTATGACGAGGCTAACGGGGGAAAATAGAGCGATATGCAAATTGGACGGTCGATGAAAACAATGAAACCGGGCGAACATTATTAATCGAGGGAGGGGAAAACATTCCTAACCTGCGTGAAACGCGATCGAATCGACATCATTATGCCCGGACTCCATTAATTAAACGTCCGTTAACGTACAATGTTTATGATTGTTAATGCACCGCGTATCAAATTATGGTGCACGAACGGATGTTCTATCACGATTCAGAGAGAAACGAAACGAAACCGGGAGGCTGATCGACGTCAACACCGAGGTCGACTCTATTAGCCAACCCTCTCGGCAATTTGTGCGTTCTAATAAACTTTCGTTCCTATCTCGTCCCATCCGTTGATCCGTTGCAATCTGCGATACGGCGCTTCGCCATGGTCAAGAACCCGCGTCCGGCTTTCCCATTCTTTATCCCGCTAAATCGATCATTCGCAGATCGACGAAAACTTTGATCGATTCTACGCGATCCAAAAAGACGCACGCGTCTTTGTCCAAAAAATTTTAACAGCGTGGAAAACCATGAAAATTTTCTGCAAGAAAATTAATTCAAATTAGGATCGGTAAATCGAAGAAAATGTCGCCCCAGAGATTTCAACATCGTGGAAAACGAAAGAAAAATAATTTTCTGCGACGAAATTAGTTCAAAATAGAATCGGAAAATCAAAGGAAATGTATCGAAGATTTCAACGGTATGGAAAGCTATGAAAATTTTCTGCGACCAAATTATTTAACAGTAGGATCGGTAAATCGAAGGAAATGTCGCCCCGAAGATTTCAATAAGTATGAAAAACCATGAAAATTTTCTGCGACCAAATTAATTGAAAACAGGATAGGTAAATGGAAGTAAATATCACCCCGAAGATTTCGACATCGTGGAAAACCAAAGAAAAATAATTTTCTGCGACGAAATTAGTTCAAAATAGAATCGGAAAATCAAAGGAAATGTCGTATCGAAGATTTCAACGGCATGGAAAGCCACGAAAATTTTCTGCGACCAAATTATTTAACAGTAGGATCGGTAAATCGAAGGAAATTTCGATTTACTCGAAGCTTTGAATGAAAATTTTCCGCGACCAAATTAGTTAAAACTAGGCTTTGGTAAATCGAAGGAAATTGCAAGCTTCGAGGGAACCAATCGATCTATTATCACCGCAGGCAGTCGTTAAAGAATCGGCAAATTCTCCCACACCATCGTGTCGAGAAAATGCAGCTAAGGGATATAAGAAAGCACGTCGTGGAAATCTTTGAGACGACTCACGGCTGCGAGGATTACGCGTCTAACAACCCTGATCCTGCTCGTACAAATCCCGCGTTTCGAGGAAGAAACTATGGAAATGCAGCGACCTAGATAAAAATGCAACGCTGACGGCAGCGCTCTGGCAAAAGTCGCGTTCTTATAAATATTTATCCGGTCAGGTGGAACGAGACGCGTTTCTTTGCGCGCCAAGGTGTCGATGAAGCTTTTATTGCACGCGACAGAGGCTTTGGAGGGAAGCTTGCGGCCCATCGGGGTTGCCGACAGGCGTGATTAACCTTCGACGGGGCTTCCATCGTGGAAAAGTTTCGCGGCGCGATAAACACGCTCGTTAACCCGTCCCGGAATCCGCGTGGCCTTTGAGCCGTGGCTTTAACAAGAAACCGGGACAGCCGTTCACGACTCCGATTTTCCGGCTTTTCGGCAGCGACCATGGAACACGGAGGGATCAAAGCGTAGCGGATCGATCGCGATCCATCCGGCCGTCCCGCGACGATGGATCAACAAGTACCTCGCTTCGCGGCTGGGACCGGGATATCGTTAGACTAATGAGGTATTGCGTGACGAACTAAAGAGCATCGCGAAGATGATCTCGAGCGAATGTCTCTCTGGCCACGAGATGGAACGCGGAATTTAACACTAGATTGCCCAAGCAAGTCATTTTGACTGCTTTTTAATTTCAAGTAGAACAAAAATTATGTATATATGGTATCGCAGGATGAGTGGGTCGAGCATGTTATCCAGAGTGCGTGCGAAAGCACGGATGACCGTGCGCTAGGACCGTGTGGACGGGATGTTTATGAATGTATCTGATGAAAGTGAAGAGTGTCTTTAGGAATACGTTTGAGTGTTTGGGCTACGTGACCCGCTGAGGGTAAGATTGCAAGTAGTGCGTGGGAAAGTGTGATTGGGAAAGGAGAATAGGTATGAAAGAGGATAGAATGTATGGTTTTAAATAGGGATGCAAGGGCGTGAGTAGGCAGTATGTAGTATGTCGTAGTACGGTGTAGTATGTTAGAGTCCGTAGTAGAATTATTAGAGAGAGAGTTGTGAAGAATTGTGTTAGTTGTATTCGTGTTGTTAAGTGTAATCGTGTTATTAGCTGTAATCGTAAGAGTTTAGTTGATAGATATCTATATTCGTAGTCTTTACCGTCACCGCACATTGTATATTATATTTTATGTCTAATAAATAGTTTTATATTATTTAACACCACCCTATCTCTACATATATAATGATACAATTTCTTAGAATTTTGTGACTTTTTGTACAACATATAAATACGTTTATTCATAATTGTAGTTACCTCCCTCCTCCTTCATTTTCGGTATATATATGTGTTATACCTATATTGCCCAAAAGCAGTCGTTTTGACTGCTTGGGAAATTTAAAATAATCAAATGACTCTTATTATTGTAAGAGAGCCGTCGCGGTTACCCGAACCCCGACGGTTGGCGATTTTGATAGCGGCAAATTTGATAATGGCGAATCTGATAGCGGCGACTTTGTGTTCGCGATAGCTCTCGATCATTCCATGACGATCGAGAGCGGGCATCAACGAGAGGACGACCGCATCCAGTGCCTAGAGCCAGTTCTTGGACGAATAACAATGCATAAATTATTTTTTTTATTGTTAATATTTACTAATAACCTGTTATGTAACTGTAAATAATATAAAAAAATATGAAAAATTATTTTAAATAAATTTCTTTACATATTAGTTGTTCTTTCACGATGCAGTCATTTTGACTGCTTTTGGGCAATATAGGTATATACTAAGTTTCAGTCTTTCTAGTGTTAAAATTAAAATCGGAAGGAGTGCGCGTTAGCCGGCTGGATTAACCCTTAAAACGCTATGGACGCATATATACGTCTGGCGAAAGTCACTAGCAGGGACGGTAGACGCATATATGCGTTGTTCAATTTTTTCGGTCTTCTATGTGTTGGTATTACATGTAACTTTATGTGAGACAAATATATATGTGTTTCTTAGCATCGGCAGTAAAAAAAGACAAATGATGGAAGAAATAATAGACGCGAGGACGGGTTTATTCTTTTGTATATCTGCTCTGAGTATTAACGTATTATAGTATTAACGTATCACTATAATGCATTACATTGCGTACGGGTCACGAGATATCTCGTTTCCAGCTTTTTTCGATTGAATCTGTGACTTGGGCACCAGAGGCAAATGATTTTGTTACGTTACTGAGATAGTGAAGTCTTGCACATTCTTCTGACAAATCATAAGTAAAATAACTGAATGTTAACATTCCAGGAATGTAAAAACAATCAGTCAGTATAGCCAGAAATAGTTTTTTGAAAATCATTTATATTTTCAATCTGGTACCAAACCACATTGCACAAAGGAGTACGCTTTACCAGATATCACACTCTGAAGCATTATTCAAGTTTGTGAGATAAATATTAGTTGAAATGTATAAAATTTTATATAATAAATCTATGTATAAAGTATATAGTAACATCTGAGAATACTTTAGGTGAATATATTACCAATTTTAAATTAAAAATGTGCATATATGCAACGTATTGCTTGCCAAGCATGCTTCTAGGGTGTTCAAAAGTGTGCGATCTTTGAGCGCGCAAGACGCCGTACGCAATGTGTTAACGATATAGTACACGTATAACAATATTAACAATATAAAAAATTTTATCATCCAGAAATAAACTGTTAATTTTTGTTTAGTTTCTGTTCCCTATTTTTATGTTAAGTTACATTGTAAATGTTCCGTCCCGGAGAGCGAGTTTACAACATAATTTTATTCTAGGGCTTGCACTTTTGCCAGCCCTAACGGTTTATTTTATATTTTATAATGCGACTGCAATTCCGGAGGTTCGATGTGCCTCAACGCCGTTCTAGCGGATTAAGTTTATAAAGGTGAAGCAAAATTAGGAATTTTACTAGTACCAGACGCGACAGATGGGACCCACTTGTGACAGACCCAACAAGCGACGGACGGATGACACTTATAAATCACATCATTGACTATCAGAAATCGGCTCCTTGACAGTTTCCTACTCCTTAGCCAAAGGTCCTTATGTCACACCCTCTGTCCAATTAAAACTCTTTACCTTTCCACCACCAACATCTATTTTACCCAATCAGAACTAAACTAGAGAAAACACCGGACCGAACACGACGAGACAGGACATGGAGCAAAATCGAGAAGTCAGTTCGTCTTCGGCACCGATCCTTAAAACATCTCAATTACACATACAAACGCGTGTTCGAAACGGTACTCCGTTATCGTCTACATTATAACTATTCTACGCTTTTCTCTAAATAAACACTCTCTTTTGACCACACGCATTCTGGATCCTTATTATTACAACTTCTTGGAAATCGAAGAGATTCGATACCGTAGGACGCTACAGTAAATTTTATTGATTCTAATAGATAATTGATGCTCGAAAATGACGTTCTTTTATTATTTAACCCGCTGCAAAAGAATTATAATAATAACTTATTAGTTGCACGTTGAACAGTTAATTAACAAAGTTCGCACGAGCGAAAAGTATTCCGTTCATAGTGATCGCAAGCGCTAAGCAGGCACAGTCCCTCTGAAACGTTTCGGTAGAGAGTCGTCCACATTCTGAGGGTTATATTTCAAAAACCCTTCGAAGCCTTCGATGACGTCCCGTCTTACATTCCACGGAGAATCTCGTATTTGTTCCTGTCATAATTACACGCCGAGATATAGCTCGCGACGGCGTGCGGCGTCGTTTAAATTCATTTGCGCTCGGTTGCGTAAGAGCAATCCGTTGTTCCCGTCGAAACCGTGGGATTTTTAAAAATTAGGCAGATCGAGATGATCCATTCCCGGGATATTTTCATGCGCTGGTGGAGCGGGACCTAGAGCCGGTCGTGGCGAAGGAGAGGAAGGGAAGAGGAGCCTGTGATCCGCGCTGTTTCGCGAGCTTTTCCGGGACATCGCGAGCGAGGTTGGTCGCGGCGAAGCTCGCCTTATTTATCGGCGACCAGGCTCTTCGCTTTGACGTTCTTCGCGAGCCGTGCTCGCCGAGCCGAGAAGCGTAAATCTGTCCGTGACGCGCGGACCATGACACAGAAGAGGCGGGCACGGGCCAGCAAGTTTCACGCGTGTGCTCGCTTCGACTTATCGACTACGGTCGCATGGAGCAGGAGACAGTTACGGGGGACCACGGTCGTCGCGTGTCGGGGTGAACGGTCATTCATTGATCAATTTTTATGAATGGGCACGCCGGCTCGGAGGATGGGGAGGGTTGGGATGTTGACAGGCTCGTGGTTATGCGCTGCTCGATATTTTTTTTTTCTCCCTCTTCTTCGTTTTTCCGCGGAAAAAAATGCGATGCTTTTCGCGTTGAGGCTGGGTTTGGTTGCTCGATGTAGCACGAAGGTTAATAGCGTGGAGAATTCGACTGCGAATCGTAGGAGTATAGTGGGGTATTGTAGTGCGGGGTAATATAGAGCGTGGCACTAGAGGATGGAGTGATATGGAGCGTAGTATTTATTATAGAACGTAGGACTATGCAGCGTAGTACTATGGGGCGTTGTATTTACTATAGAACGTAGTACTGTGGAGCGTAGGACTATGCAACGTAATTCTATGGAACGTAGGACTATGCAACGTAATTCTATGGAACGTAGGACTATGCAACGTAATTTTATGGAACGTAAGACTATGCAACGTAGTACTATAAAACGTAGGACTATGTAACGTAATACTATAGCACGTAGGACTATGCAACGTAATACTATTGGGTGCAGAACTATGCAGTGTAGTACTATGGAGCGTAGGACTACGGAGCGTAAGACTATGCAACGTAGTACTATGGAGCGTAGAACTATGCAGCGTAGTACTATGGAGCGTAGGACTATGCAACGTAGGACTATGGGGTGCAGAACTATGCAGTGTAGTACTATGGAGCGTAGGACTACGGAGCGTAAGACTATGCAACGTAGGACTATGCAACGTAGTACTATGGGGCGTAGGACTATGCAGCGTAGTACTATGGGGCGTAGGACTATGCAGCGTAGTACTATGGGGCGTAGTATTTACTATAGAACGTAGTACTGTGGAGTGTAGGCCTATGTAACGTAATTCTATGGAACATAGTACTATAGAGGGGTAGGACTATGCAACGTAGCAGTACGGAGCGTAGGACTTTGCAAAGTAATAACTATAGGGCGTAGGACTATGCAACGTAATACTATAGTACGTAGGACTATGCAACGTAATATTATGGGGTTCAGAACTGTGCAGCGTAGTACTATGGGGTGTAGTATTTACTATAGAACGTAGTATTGTGGAGCGTAGGACTATGCAACGTAGTACTATGGAACGTAGGACTATACAACGTAGTATTGTGTAGTATTTACTATAGAACGTAGTATTGTGGAGCGTAGGACTATGCAACGTAGTACTATGGAGCGTAGGACTATGCAACGTAGTACTATGGAGCGCAGGACTATGCAACGTAGTACTATAAAGCGTAGGACTATGCAACGTAGTACCATGAAGTGTAGGACTATGCAACGTATTACTATGGGGTGCAGAACAATACAACATGATACTATGGGGCGTAGAAGTATGCAGCGTAGTACTATAGAGCGTAGGACTATGCAACATAGTACTATAGGTCGTAGGACTATGCAACGTAATACTATGGATTTTAAATCTATGCAAGATAGTAATATAGGACATCGTATTTACTATAGAACGTAGTACTTACGAAGCGCAGGACTATAAAGCGTGAAACTTACTACGAAACTTAGGACTGTGAAGCGTAGAATAAAATTTACTACAGAACGTCATACTACGGAACGTAATGTTTACTATAGAAAGTATTACTATAAAGCGCAGTACTTACTATAGAACGTAGTACTATGGAGCATTATGCTAGCATCGCGAGAGGTAGTAGGATGGGTGATAGTACCGCCAAGCGCGACGCTATGGGGCGTATTACGAGTCATAGCACTAAACAACACAGTACTGTGAAGCGTAACGCTGCAGGACGCCGGATTACGAAGTAAAGAATACAGAATGTTGCGTTACGAAACGCTGCACTGCAGCGCGTAATATTACCGAATATTAGATTACATAACATAATACAAGAGATCAGCGTGCTATCAAAGCACGGTATCACGGTGCCGGTCTGCGCAGAACCACGGAACGTATCACCGCTCTGCTGCTCAACGTATTCGCATTTTATTTTGCAAAAAGCAGTTCCACATTCCTCCCAGCCGTACGCAACGCTCTAAACTCCAGCACGCGCCGGCGAAATTTCAACCGTTCGATTCGAAACGACACCGAGCAACCGAACCCGCAGATTCGAACGGGAACGCAAACCCGAAGCAAAAGACGGCCTCTAGCCGCTTAGGCGAGTCTGACAATAAGAAGAGGAACTATAACCGAGTCGCGAAGTTTCTTTTCTCTACGTTCCGTTTCCGATTTAATTTTAGACCGTGCCACGGCTATAATAAACGCGCTATACTCCGCCTCTAAATATACCGATCGTGTTTGCGATCCGCGGCAACCTTACTCGCGACAAAACAAGCCAGCGTTTATTAATTATCGCCGATCGCGAGAGTTCAAGCCGCGGAGCTGTTTCTCCGACCAGGGCCCACGATCCGAGGGGCCCCAGGTATGCCCTGCTCCGATCGAAATGTCACGCGCGATCCGAGCCAGACGAGACTCTACCTTCGGCCATCGTGCGACCACCGATTTACGCGATATCCGCGGGAAGAACGAGAGGAGGATGGATGCCAATCGCCGATCTTCAACGCAGATAACGGTTACCAGATGGAACGATCGAGCTTTCCGTGTTTCGAAACTCGATTTTATCCAAAACTGCGAATCAGAATTGTCGAGGACCAGAGGAATTTCTGGTCTGTTGATTAACGTCAAATATCGGACTCGTTTTTATCGAGGACAATTCTTCGCTAGGTGTATATATATCGATAATATATATATATAGGAACAGAACGTATCGTGTGTCGACGAATATCGTGAGAGTTCCTCGATACATGTATCGAGCGCATTGTGAAAATTGCTCGACACATGTATCGAGCACATCGCGAAAATTACTCGACAAGTGCGTATCGAAGGCTTCGCGGGATTCGTTCGACACGCGTATCTAGCGCATCTCGAGGCTTGTTCGACGCGTGTAAACCGCGAGATTTCCTCGATACATGTATCGAATATATCGCGAGATCCGATCGATACATGTATCGAGTGCGGCATCAAAAATTGCACGATACATGTATCGAGTTTGCCGACAGGAAATTTAACCGTGACACCGGGGACTCGGCGCGTCTGTTTCAGCTGTCAAGAGCCTCTCGAGTCATCGAGACAACGAAGACGAAGACGAGTGCCTCGGGCCAGCGCGAATTTCCCCGAGATTTTTCTCCGCGCCCGTATTCGCGGCTCTCTTCCGCGAATTCTCAAAATAAAAGGGAAAAGTTTAACGAGAAACCGTGGACAACAAGAGGAGCTGACGTCAGCCGCGTTTCGCGGTCAGTTGCATTTTCAACCGGCTGAATTTCGCCGTCTAAAATTGTTCCGTGCCCTCGCGTATGATACGTTCTGACGTAAGTGTACGCAAGGCAAGTGCCAAATCGCGGCCTAATGCCGAGCGTAATAATCAGCCGTGTTCTAGCACCGCCAATTTCGCCGCGAGAACAAGAACGATTACACCCTCGAGCGTAATTTACGCGATCCGCGAGCTCGCCGAGTCTCGTGAGTCCGCGCGCAAAAATAAATCGGGACGAAAGCTACTGCGGGATAAACAAAGTTGAAAGCTTCGATCTGTGAATTGCTGGTACCGTTCCTACCATATTGTGACATTTGTACCGTTAATCGTGCACGAATCGGTCACACGTGATATATGTATGCTAGTTGAAAGAAGCTCCGATCTTACTCCTACATTTTGGTTCCAGAGATCTAAATTTTAAGGAGGCTCTGGTACTGGAAGATTTTTCCAGGCTGAAAATGTTCTTACGGAAAAATTAAGAGCATCCGTGAATTTCTGAATATGACAATTTTACATATTCATCGGTGAAGATGCAGATTGCAGATTGCAGATTGCAACTTGCAAATGTCGTAGGGTCAAAGAAGGTTGGAAGGGCAGAAAACGCTTGCTCACGCAGAGTCTGATTAATAAATGAATAATGCATTTGGAAGTAAAAAGGAGGAACTGTTGCTGATTATGATTCCTAGGCTAATTCTAATTTTCTAATTACTCACAACTCTATTACAATGCTCTGATATAAATACTGAACACTAGCTCTGAATGCTCTGATCAGCGCTGAACACTAACTCTGAATGCTCTGATCAGCACTGAATACTAACTCTGAACGCTCTGATCAGCACTGAACATTACCTCCGAATGCTTTAACCAGCACTAAACACTCTAATTCAGAACGCTCCGACCAACACTGGACACTTTAACTCTGAACACTCAGATCAGCACTGGGCACTAACTCTGAACGCTCTGACCAGCACTGAGCACTCTAATTCTGAACGTTTTGACCAGCGCTGAACATTAACTCGGAATGTTCTGATCAGCACTGAACACTGACTCTGAATGCTCTGATCAGCACTGAATACTAACTCTGAACGCTCTGATCAGCACTGAACATTACCTCCGAATGCTTTAACCAGCACTAAACACTCTAATTCTGAACGCTCTGAAAAACACTGGACACTTTAACTCTGAACACTCAGATCAGCATTGGGCACTAACTCTGAACGCTCTGATCAGCACTGAGAACTCTAATTCTGAACGTTCTGACCAGCGCCGAACACTAACTCGAAATGTTCTGATCAGCACTGAACACTGACTCTGAATGCTCTGATCAGCACTGGGCACTGACTCCGAATGCTCTGATCAGCACCGAGCACTCTAATTCTGAACGTTCTGACCAGCGCCGAACACTAACTCAAAATGTTTTGATCAGCACTGAACACTGACTCTGAATGCTTTGACTAACACTGATCGCTTTAATTCTGAACGCCCTGACTAGCGTTGAACACTGACTCTGAATGCTTTAACCAGCAGTAAACACTCTAACTTTGAACGTTCTGACCAGCACTGAACACTCTAACTCTGAACTCTCTGACTAAATCTGAATACTCTGACATTCTCTTACAACTCTTCAATTTATACGTTTACAATCTACCTATGCTAAAAATATCTGACAATAATATAAGAGGAAATGACGTCGTTCAAGTTTAATAACACAAACACGAGCAAAACCGAAATTCCAACAAGCCGAAATCAATAATTACCACGAATTTTCAAATTCCTTTCTTCATATTTTGTCTCCCTGACTTGGATTTTCACTAGGAATCGTTACTCAGCCGATTTTTTCGTACACCGGAGTCTACCTTTCAACTCTTCCATTTACACTTCGATTTACACGTTTACAATCTACCTGTGCTAAAAATATCTGACAATATTATAAGAGACAGCAACGTCGTCCAAGTTTAATAACACAAACACGATGAAAACCAAAATTCCAACGAGCCTAAAACAATAATTACCACGTCCTAACCTAACCTAACCTAACCTTGCGAACTCCTTTTCTCCATGGACAAATAAAACGATTATATTCCTCCTCTCTGACTTGCTTTTTCGCCAGAAATCGTTATTCAACCGATTTTTCGTACACCCAAGTCTACGTCGTTACCATTCGTTCGAGAAGATCCGTGGAGAACATGGGTGTAGAAGTTAGGCGAACGAGGCGGAGGGGAAAAAAGCCGGAAGCGGCGGCGGGAAAGCGTTCCTAAGGCCACGTGAGAAGTTCGACGCGGGAAGGGAAACTAATTAAACGAGGCATCAACTGTTGCTTCGCTTTTCAGCCAACTTTTCATCGGTTCAAAGTGCATACCGACGAACGGCACCGTTTACCATCTCCCTCCACGACGTTTCCGCTGATACTTTCCGGTACGCGTAATCGAGAACCGAGCAGAGGAACGTCGACCACGACGTGGCTGTTTGCAGAGGCATCCATGCTGCTTCCCACAGATAATTCGAGATAATGCCGATACATCGTTATATTTTATCTGGACGTTCCCAAATCGATCACATCCGTGCTACTTGTTCGACTCCCATTGACGTGACATCCGGTGTCCCCCAAGACTCCCACCTGGGGCCCTTGCAATTTATTTTGTTTATCAACGATCATCCTGATAGTATTTAGTTATGCAAATCTTTACTACTTGCAGACGATCTTAAGATTTTTAAGACAATTTCCATCATTCTGATGGTGGCTGTTTAGAACTTCAGATTGAACTTCGATTATTAGAGCAATGGTGTCGTGACAATGGGATGTCATTCAATCTGTCAAAGTGTGGCTCTACTCGTAGGAAAGATTCGATTAAGTTTGATTATCGTCTATGTAACACCTCCCCAAAATCCATTTTACTATGTAACACTTCCCAAAATATCCACAAAACCGTTGCCAGCACCTATAAAACTTTAGGATTTATTACGAGATGTTGTACTGCCTTCAAAAATGTGAACTCCTTAAGTTCAGGATGTCTTGGTGCGATTTTTAAAAGAAATTTTCATTTTCATCTCGCTTTGTGCTGATCTCATGGCCAAAAATGAATGGCAAATGAGTCGAGTCGATGGAGGAATTCCGATTTTTCTCTATGGGTACCTGATTTATAGTAATTACAATAGTACTGCATTTTTTGGGAAGGCTTTGACCCAGTAATGTTGGAAATTTAGGTCTCGTGTTTACTTTGATGATACGTGACGATAATTTGCGAATCGACCGAGTCATTAGATGAATTTCGATTTTCTCTGGCTCATATATCGGTTATATCCGATTTATAGTAATTAGACAACTTCCTTTCTTGACATTTGCTCGTGTAGTATTGAAAATTTAATTCTGACGTTTGCTTCAGTAATTGCTGGTAATGATGATTAAAAAGCAAGTTGAAAACTTCAAGTTTCTTCGAAGCTTCTCTGAAAACTGAGTAAGCAGTACGAGAAATTTAGCTCTAATTTGCGAAGATGAATCATCAACGATTCGACTAACCGGTTTATCGCGGCAACAGGTGACGCTTTGCGATTCGAGTTATTTAAAAAATTTTCCCAGCAATTTAATCCCAATCGACTAGCCGGCTAAATTTAAATTTTACGAGCTCGAGATACAGCGACAGCTTTGTTCCTCTCGGAATTCGAGCGCATCGTGTCGAATTTTTTTGGAAGGCCGTCAGAATTTTACGCAATCGAATCGACGAGATGCTGCGAGCGTGGTGCTTTATCGCCGCAGAAAATTTCTCGCGAGAAGTTGGAGCAAGTCTATTTTCGAATAGCCGAGTATCTGGACCAGGACTCGGCGAAACAACCAGGGACTATGCAGCAAAGAAGCTCGCGGCACTTAATTCGAGCCCGACGGAAACTCTCTGCTAAGTCTGCCCTTGCACAATCGAATTAATGACAGGAAGCAATGATACAATTACTCCGCAACCACTTATTAAACAGAGGCTCGGCTGCGTTCAGCCGTGATTGCGAGGGAAGCGAGAGAAGCCGCTGAAATGCCATTTCTCGGCGTCAGTTTAGCGGGATCAGCACCGATTAGACCCAACTTTTCTCGCTGAGAGCGACTCGAAGCTTTGGCTATAGCTGCACCGAAACTGGGGGACTGAGAAAAAAGGAAGGAAATTAAAAGCCCGGACGAAATTCCAATCGACGATCGCGTAATAAATCGAAGCCGCAGGAATTTCTAGCCGACTGCGATGAGAAAACGTCCAGGTTGTAATTACCGACGATCACGGCGCGATTAATCGACGTAATCGAGCCAGCAACGTTAGCCATTAGCCGCATAGCGGAGGAAAGCGGAGGACGAGCGAGATTTCCAGCTGGCTGCTCGAGGTCGAAAGACAAGTCGCGAGATAGCAGTAGATTAAAGAATGACTACATTTCCGTCGCAACAACTGCTCCGAAGGACGACAGATTCGGCTATCTCTGGTCTCTAGCAGTACGAGAAACTCGGTTCACGAGCAACGTGTACCGATATTTAACCGTGACAGATCTACCGCCGCTTCTGTGGAATCGTTGGCATTTAGCTTTAAGAAATAGAGATCTGCGTAATCACGAGGTCGTGATTGGAACGACCGAAAATTCGTGGGACACGAGTCGATGAAGAGGAACGGAGAGACGAGAAAATTTGAGGGAAATTTGAAGAAAATAGCAAGGTCGCAATCGAAGGTTGGAACATTCGGAGATCAGTGAGAAACGGAGTCGATAAAAATTAACGAAGAGACGAGAAAATTTGAGGAAAATTTGAGGAAAATCGCAAGGTCGCAATCGGACGCTGGAACATCCGAAGATTCGTGAGAAAAGTAGATGATAAAGATGAGCAAAGAGAAAAGAAAATTTAAAGAAAATTTGGCGAAAATTTGCAAGAAATTTAAAAAAAATTTAGAGAAAACCTCGAAGTCACAAGCAGAGGCTGGAACTTTTGAAGATTCATGAGAAAGGTAGTCGATGAAAATGAGCAAAGAGATGAGAAAATTTGAAGAAAAATTGAAGAAGATTCGCGGGAAATTAGAGGAAAATTTGGAGGAAATTCGCAAGAAATTTGAAGAAAATTTAGAGAAAACCTCGAAGTCACAATCAGAGGCTGGAACTTTTGAAGATTCATGAGAAAGGTAGTCGATGAAGATAAGCAAAGAGACGAGAAAATTTGAAGAAAAATTGAAGAAGATTCGCGGGAAATTTGAGAACAATTTGGAGGAAATTCGCAAGAAATTTGAAGAAAATTTAGAGAAAATCTGGAAGTCAGAATCGAAGGCTGGAACTTTTGAAGATTCGTGAGAAAAGTAGTGGATGAAGATAAGCAAAGAGACAAGAAAATTTGGAGAAGATTCGCGGGAAATTTGTGGAAAATGTGGAGGAAATTCGCAAGAAATTTGAAAAAAATTTAGAGAAAATTTCGAAGTCACAATCGAAGGCTGGAACTTTTGAAAATTCGTGAGAAAAGTAGTCGATGAAGATGAGCAAAGAAACAAGAAAATTTGAAAAAGATTCGCAGGAAATTTGAGGAAAATTTGGAGGAAATTCGCAGGAAATTTAAAGAAAATTTGGAGAAAACCTCGAAGTCGCAATCAGACGCTGCAACACTCGAAGATTCTCGAGAAAAGTAGTCGATGAAAATGAGCGAATGGACGAGAAAATTTGTGGAAAACGAGGGAAATCTCGAGCAACGGAGGGTGATTCCTGCAACGTTAAAGGGCGAGTGTCGCGAGTCCTAAATTGCAGCTTGGTGGTCACGTTAGAGCTGTTGTGGCCGAGATAGGGGCTTCTTCTGCGCTCGTGGCAACGGATACAAATTTTCTCGACTTAGTCCCATTCGCCATGGTGTAATTGCGCGGCGACAAGGTCGGGCCGGTGGTTTAAACAGGGCCGGTAAGACCTTCGTGAAAAACCGTGCACCTCTGTAACGCGTCCCGTAAAGTTCCCCTGAATCTTCCCTCTCGAAGAGCCGAAAAACTCGAAGACCACGTCGAATAAATCTCCTCGACCACGACACACGATGATCCAGTTATGATCCAATGATAATCACCCTGGCAATTACGAAATTTAAAAATTCGAAAATCTAAAACCATTTTAGATAAAAGCATTTTTGACAGAATCCAGGGGAACCTGAGTTAAATCGTGTTCGTAGCTATCTCGCGAATAATTTGCTTAATTTATAACGCGTTTAAAGCTCGATTCGAATTCGTTTCAATTTAAATACCTGCGATTTTAATCGAATTTAAAACGCGTGACAGCGATGGCGAATCTCGTTATACCTGCGTGCAGCAAAAATTCGCGAATCCTGTTTATCGAACTTCTGACGCGCGAAATTTCACGGAACCAATCGGCAAACTCCGTCATTTGAGATTCGTCCAGTCATCGGAGCTTTCGAGTCATCTAAGCTGAGCGAAGAAAAAGGTAATTAACGATGGGAATAATTAGGAGATCGCGTGACGGAATGATAGAGATGGCTATCGA
Source organism: Eufriesea mexicana (assembly GCF_001483705.2). NCBI lineage: Eukaryota > Metazoa > Arthropoda > Insecta > Hymenoptera > Apidae > Eufriesea > Eufriesea mexicana. The sequence continues at coordinate 272,882 of NW_016915711.1, read as the reverse complement.
AATTTCTAAGACCCCCGGAGTTTCGATCACTCGACGGATTAAATCGTTTAACGCCGATGATTTACGCTCGTTTCGAGCGTTTTCGCCTCGTTGCAGCTGAAACAGAGCGGCGCAGAGGAACCGGTGCAAGGACCGGGTAAATTATTAGACGGACAGTAAAAATTTCTCATCGAGGTTTTCATTCGAGCTGGAAGAGCGCTCGTGTTTACGGGTTTCTCGGAGATTTACGATAACCCGATAACGACGTGCTTGTGTCGCGGCGAGAAGATAAAACTCATGCAAATTGCCTAACGCGCCGACGAAATTCGCTCGTGTAACGCGAATTTTACAGTCACGATGCACGCCGCGTCGCTCGTGCTGAAACTCAGAGAAGGATGCGCAACAATTCCTTCGAACAGGGATTTTTCAAGACTTCGTTCGAGCAGACATTAAACATGCACGATGCAAATGCCCCGTGCGTTAAATCCGTCATTTTTCCGCTACGAAATTTCCCTCCCTTTCCGATCCCGTTCCTCCAAAGTCATTTCCCCTCGATCGCTATCGTTTTCTTCCACGGGAATATTAACCTTCTCGGCCACGCGATAGGCACTGAAACGGCTATTTTTTCGAGGAAACGGGAAAGGTGTTCTCGGAACAGAGCCAGAGGACACACCGCGTTATGAAACGGGGCATTACGAAATATGCTGTAAAGCATAGTATCGCAAAAATATAGCAGCGCGAAACGTAGGATATTATGAAGTACTATGAAACGCAGCTTACTATAAAGCGTTGCAATACGAAGCAGAGTATTGTAGAGCATAGATTCACGGGACACGCTGCTGCGAAGCGTGATATTAAAAAGTGCCAAATACCATAGAGCACGTTGCCATAAGACTATAATACAGTGGAAGGTCGATTGTGCGAATTTTCCTTATAAAAATAACCAATTACAATTGTTACGCGATGCATACGAGGTATCCCGCCTTGGCACACCTAAATGGGCCGTGAGATCGGTATTTCGAAGATTTATATCACGATCGCGAAGAAAGGCTATTTTCGAGTTGGAATTTTGGAATATCGGGGCAATGAACCAGATGTTTTTTAAATCCTAATTTCGTCCATGCTCGATAGCCAAAAGACGCGTTGTAGAACTCGGTAATTCCGAAAGGTCATTCCGAAGCTCCTCTAATGGTAACCACTACCGACGCTTCGGACCTGGAGGAAGACCCTAACCTTTAGGCAAAACCCGCGACCTCGCGCCTGCTCAGGTATCGTCCCACCCTTGCCAAAAGAAGGCGCGCTTAGGGCGCACGGAAGGGTGGTCACGGCGCTTAGGATGCCGCAGATTGGAAAATTAACGCATCTCGAAATAACCAATCAGCGTGCATCCTGAACGTGCCAAGGCGAGGAACCAGAGACTAGGAAAAACTGAACCGGAAAGAATCGAGACGTCGAAGAGTCAACGCGAAACAGGCAAACGAGACTAGCTACCGTATAAAATTATCCGCTCCAAACCTTAACGCGTTTAACCCTTTGACTGCCACGTCGAAATCACGTGTTTCACTCGGGACGTCACGGGAGTATTTTCATTATTCGAAGCACATAATGGCAAAATAATAATAAATTGGCGATATGAGACAACATTCTTACCCAATGGAGCGTTTATCTTATTGGCGGTCACGGGTGACCACCGTGGCGCCCTGGTAACGGTTGACAATTGACTAACTGTCAATTTTCGTTCAATTTTTACAATTGTAAGTGGTTCAAGCGCTCCAGTCACCAATGATCGTGATATATGACCAACGTGGCAGTCAAAGTATTAAAGCACCCTACGCATTCCTTCGGAGGGAATAACTTCGCCGCGACGCGTGGAAACAATAATTATTCGAATACGGACAGCGTGTATTGACATTTTTAGAATGAATAGCACGTTGGTAAGAAATTTTCTGATTAAATATTTTTAGGGGTTAAGAGTGAAAGCGGAACGAATGATTGAGGGCTTTTAATTGTAAACGATTGCATGGGAATGGCTGGACCATTCGTCGAAAATAAAGGATAATAAACAGCGACTTCAGGTTCGGCTCAAGTGCTCAGAGTGATATCTGAAGCACATGCGGAAGAAGAAATGACAGCACGAAAGGATCGTATGGACGGAATATCTACGACCATATTCATTAACCCAAAAGCAAAGCCTGTCTACGAAACAAGAAAGACTATAGGTTTAAAACAAGGGTGAAGAGTCTACGAAGTGTCAAGAGTTAGAGTTTAGAACCTAAGAGTCAGTATCAGAGTACCAACGTTGTGTTAGAATTGTAAAATTAGACTAGCCTTGAACAGTGTACTAAGCAATAGCTTATACTTTACTAAATATACTTTATCCATATTAAATTCAAAACCATATTCCTTGTATTGTTCGTGCCAGTTCCCAATTCCTCTCTTATCCCTCACCCTCGCACACCTATGCTCAAAAAATTTGTTATTTCTCGCGAATGTATGACGTAATTCGAATATTCCGCTCGTGGACACATTTGTCAGCAGATTAATTCGAATAAACGACGTTCCACCGTATATTACGTACAGTGCCATGACCGAAACGAGGGTGTCAGGAATATTGAAACAATTCGGAACGAAGCGTGCCGAGATATAAAACACAGTAACACCCGTACTCATCGAACCTATATTTAATCGCTGTAAACACGCAAGCGAGCGTAGATCTGCGACATCGTCCGATAAATCATCGTCCCCATGGCGGTCCGGCGAGATTACCATTTCCTCAACCACCCACGCGATAGAACGCGTGGTCGTTGGAGCCAGCGACCAAACGGCGAAGGTGGACGAGCCACGTTTTACATAAGACGATAATTACACCTTGGTCTACTTGGCGATTAATCGAATGGAGAACTGGTCTGCGATTTTTCGGCAACGAAACGTTTTCACTCGCCTCTGGCAGGCCGATCGTGCAGCTCGGGACAGCCGGGAAAAAAAGAAACTGGGGAAAAAAGACGACGAACCAGCTTCGGAATGGCTGCTAGCCACGGTCTGTCTCGCTTTCCTCCTCAAACCTGTCCCCGTGTGCGCGGATCTTTTAAAACGACGTCCACAGGTATCGGTGAACATTCGCCGTAGCTCGCGCGCGCGCGAATAACTGGGTTTTCCTTAATAAACCGCACCGACGCCGCGGGAAACGTGAGAACGTCGAGCACCGAGACGATTCAAGGAGAGAATTTATTATTCGACGCGTTGCATGCTGCACCGGGGAATTCTCCGGTGACTACGAGAAATTTACAAACGAAGCTTCAACCGGCCACGTCTGAATGCAATGGAAAACCCGGCTGCGCCTCGGCTACCGTCTTTTCTCCCATGAAGTATGCAAACACCGAGTTATCGCTACCTCTTCTTCCCTTTCTCGAGATAAAACCAGACCGAAACGAGTGTCCGATGCTCGCGCTCGCGATACGTGGCCAGTTAGGCTGCCAAGATGGCGGCAATGGCGTACGATCTTCGGCAATGTCGAGGAATTTCCAGATATCCATACTAGCGAATTCATACTAGGGGACTGTGCGAGAAGAAACGGATGCAATCTTCGTATGACGAACGTGGTCCATCGAGACGCGACGATGCAACGTCTTCGTTCGAGCCGAAGCTGTCAAAGTGACAGCAGCTAGGCCCGAGAGCAAAGGAGAAACGTGGAAGAAGCGTCTCACAGGTTTGAGAATTTTTACAACGGCGTGACGAGAGACACGGCAGAGATGATTCTGATTTATCCTTGATTCTCTCGGTCCAGAGCGTGAAAAAGCGGGTGGAAAGGAGGCAAGGGAGGTCGAGCAGCAACGTACTAATCCCTTAAGAGTGTCGCGAGCGAAGGGGTCGGGCGAGGAAGCGGAAAAAAGGCGGGATACAATCCTACCGGGACCGTGGGGATGGGTTTTCATTGAAATGCCGAGGAGCTCGCAGGAAAAACAGCATCTGGGTTAAATTCCCGAGGATCTTTCGGCTCCAGTCAGCTTTTCCGCCACGGCTGATAGAATTCCCCCTGTGCGACGCGAAACAACAAAAGTGGAGGGCTGAGAGGTGAACAGGGGTAGAGGAACGACATCGACGAGCTTCTTTTCCCTCTCGTCGCCGAGCGGAACGATGAACCCCGCTGACTTTCCGCGCCCGCGGGAAATAACCTGGACCGAGCTGCAAATTTTCGGATCACGGCTCAGACGTGCCGCTACCGAAAGAAGAATTGGATCGCTGAGCCTGAGGGTTAGACGACTGATAGGAATTTTCACCGGAGCCCCCGGTGCGAACGCCTACGGTTAACCTGCCTGGCTCTAATGGCGCCTTTGGTGCGCAGTTTCCCAAGCGACTAAAACGGTAATTCTTCGAGAATTTCAAGCAGAATTTGAGTGAGGCGTGAATCGGTACGTGTGGGAATCGAAGCAAGTCATTGTTGCGAAGAGTAATGGAATAGTTTGACAATGGATAAGGTCTCTAATGGTGGTCTTTGGTCCACCAATGACCAAAGCATCTAAAATGATAATTTTTAAACAAATTCGATGAAAATTTGTGTAACGCGTGAATTGGTACCTATGAGAATCGAAGGAAGTTATTGTTACGAAGAGTGACAGAATAATTTGACGATGCATAAGGTTTCTAATGACGTCTTTGATCCACCAGTGTCCGAAGCGATTCAAATGGTAATTTTTTGATAAATTCAACGAAAATTTGTGTAACGCGTGAATTGGTACCTATGAGAATCGAAAAAAGTCATTATTGCGAAGAATGACAGAATAATTTGACAATGGACAAGGTCCCTAATGGCGTCTTTGGTCTACTAGTGTCTGAAGCGACAAAAATGGTAATTGTTAGACAAATCCAATGAAAATTTGTGTAACGCGTGAATTGGTACCTATGGGAATCGAAAAAAGTCATTATTGCAAAGAATGACAGAATAATTTGACAATGGACAAGGTCTCTAATGGAGTCTTTGATCTACCAGTTTTCGAAGCATCTAAAATGGCCATTTTTGGACAAATCCGTTGAAAATTTGTGTAACGTGTGAATTGGTACCTATGAGAATCGAAAGAAGTCATTACTGCAAAGAGTGACAGAATAGTTTGACAATAGATAAGGTCTCTAATGGTGGTCTTTGGTCCACCAGTTTCTGAAGCATCTAAAATGGTAATTGTTAGACAAATCCAATGAAAATTTATGTAAGACGTGAATTGGTACCTATGGGAATCGAATGAAGTCATTATTACGAAGAGTGACAGAATAAATTTGACGATAAGTAAGATCCTTAACATGACGAAATATGGTCATGCTAAGGGCTTGACACGTCATCCAAGGTTTCCCTGACTGACATGGACTTTGACTTTCGACCCTCGTTTTCTCTGTAATCTTCACAAAGCTGCACGTACATGATGAGAAATGCGTGATAGTACGCTACCGATACCTATTTCTGATAGAATCCTGTCTCCCCACACGTATCCATCGAAAGTTTGGAAAGTGAGAGAAGCAGCAGTTTGTCTTCGGCCATACGAGGTCGCAATTTTCACGTACGAAACGGTAATATTTACGAAACACGGTATGTCGATCGGGATTATTTTACAGTATGTAGAACACGAATGTGTTAGGTGGAACGTTTCGAGATTGCGAATATAGATTAGCACGGAATGCTCGCGAGTCACGCACGAAGTGATAATTCGAGTGATTCAGAGAAGCGGTGGAAGCCATCGTGGTCTTTGCAACTTTCCCATTCCGGGCACCTTTTTCGTCGTTTCCGTGTACAGGAAACCCGGAGAAAAGCTGCCGCGACAGCTTGGACCGGTAGAATTTCATTTTCCGTTCGAGTTCGTTAATTGGTCGCTGTTTAACAGACTTCCGTGCTGGCTGGACGTAACGCTTCCCGTTCGATTTTTCATCGAGTCACGGTTCTTGACCGTCAGCCATCCGTAGTTTGACTTTTCCCCAGGATTCAAGGATGCAGAGCCGAGAGATTTGCGTATTCTCGGTCTATTTGTTACGCAGTCACGTAGCGTGTAATGACTTCTTCTAGCGAGCAGTATCTCCACTATGGCAGCCTTCTCGCGAGCATTTTTTACCCGTGTTCGCTGCATCGAGAATAGGGACAGCTTTTTCCTCGATTAACGCTCCGTGCCGGTCGTTTACGCTTGTCGAGTGCCTTTTCGATTAATCCCGTCTCGGCAGGGTCTTCTTCTACGGCGGCAGAGGATTAAACACGTTTCAGCTGTTACGTTTCGATTGCAACGAAGAATCGAAGCTTCAGTGGCGCGATATTCCATCGAGTCATTCGAGGTGCCTCTGAAGGAGCAACTCGTAAGATCTCTTTCCGAGTCGTTTCATTGAAATACGCAGACAAGAGCGTGATCCTCGTATCAATACTGTAGAATGGCGAAACTGGTCTCTCTGAAGGAGCAACTCGTAAGATCTCTTTCCGAGTCGTTTCATTGAAATACGCAGACAAGAGCGTAATCCTCGTATCAATACTGTAGAATGGCGAAACTGGTCTCGAAACACCGAAAATTCACGAAAGAACAAGAACACGATAACAAACTCAAAACTCGTAAACTGATTTAACTTAGGGAGAGAACACCAAGATAACGAAAACACACAAAGACGCACTCTTTTAACCCTTTGCACTCGAGAGGTGACCCTCAGACACCATTTCATAAAATTTAGAAAATCGATATTAATTAATATATCAAATTTGATGTAATGTAACAGTGTGCGAGGTATCGAAATCAAATAATTCTACAATTCTATTATTATACAATTCTTTATTTACTGCTCAAAAAAGTATCGTCAGTTTTTTTAATAGAGAATCTTTGCCAAAAAATCGTCGAGTGCAAAGGGTTAAAACTCTCTTCCCAACACCAAGCGACTCACGCTTGTGCTGGTCACAACCGATTTCCAAGGACTCTGTTTTGGTTGTCAAGGACCACGCATTTATGCATTCCTTAGCCTAAGCTTCACCTCCCTGTAGGGGAGCCAAACAACTTAATTTTGTTATATAGAATAACTTTTCGATTTGCTTCTAGAAGATATCGATTGATTTACAATTTGGTTTTCTTGGCAATAGCCGATTCGCGATTTCTTTTGGTATCATACAGTACGTTAAATTCTTATCGAGATAGATAAGGGATCCGGGATCGGGGATTGTACAGACTTAATTTGTCAGTCGAGATACGAATCTCTTGATGATCGTGTTTACTCCTTCCAAGTGCTTGCTTTTAGATAAAGAGATTTTTGTCGAATTTGAAGAGGAATTACCGTTTTAGTCGAATTGGAAACTAGTGCTCCAAAGATGTCATTAGCCCTTTTGCTGACTACGAGAATGACTAGGGGAATTGCAATTAATTTTGCGAGTACTCGGGACACGTTCTACGTTCGTTCACCAAAAACACCGTGCGTTCTGGGTCAATGGGGGTCTGTTTTTAATCAGCGTCCATAGCCTGAGAACACTCTGAGGACTACCCTGACACCACTCGAATTGGACCCTAGTAGGATAATAATAAATAGATATAGGATCGTTTTTGAATGGATTGATTTGGGATAGTATTGTTGGCTTCTTAATAGAATGAAGTAAGATTGTAAATAGAATGACGGCGACTGGATATGAAACAAGAGAGGTTCGCTATGGGCACACTTTTCTGATTTTTCTTAACTCTTTCGCTACTACGGGTGACTATAGTCACCGGTTATGAGACGCCACTTAGACACGACGGGTGACTATAGTCAATGGCAACAAAAATGAACTCTTTCGCTACTACGGGTGACTATAGTCACCGGCCCCAAAAATGAACCCTTTCGCTACTAAAGGTAACTATAGTCACCGGCCACAAAAATTAACCCTTTCGCCACTAAGGGTGACTATAGTCACCGGCCCCAAAAATTAACCCTTTTGCTACTAAGGGTAACTATAGTCACCGGCCCCAAAAATTAATCCTTTCGCTACTAAGGGTGACTATAGTCACCGGTCCCAAAAATTAACCCTTTCGCTACTACGGATGACTATAATCACCGGCCCCAAAAATTAACCCTTTTGCTACTACCGGTGACTACAGTCACCGGCCCCAAAAATTAATCCTTTTGCTACTAAGGGTGACTATAGTCACCGGTCCAAAAAATTAACCCTTTCGCTACTAAGGGTGACTATAGTCACCGGTCCCAAAAATTAACCCTTTCGCTACTAAGGGTGACTATAGTAACCGGCCACAAAAATTAACCCTTTTGCTACTAAGTGTAACTATGGTCACCGGCCTCAAAAATTAATCCTTTTACTACTAAGGGTGATTATAGTCACCGGTCCCAAAAATTAACCCTTTCGCTACTAAGGGTGATTATAGTCACCGGTCCCAAAAATTAACCCTTTCGCTACTACGGATGACTATAGTCGCCGACCACAAAAATTAAGACAAGTGCTCCCGTTCCTCTTAGCACTCTTCGCAAAGAATTGCAACAGTTATTGCGATGACCGATTTTCTTTATCTTTTTCTTCTTTTTCAAAAAACTTGACCCCAAATGCTAAAGAATAATATTTCCACCTCTGGTATGGAGCTTCATTCTACAGGAGGACCTCCGCAGCGACACTCACCGTAGCGAATGTGTCAAGGATCTTGCCCATTGTCAAACTTATTCTACGACTCTTCGTATTAATGACTTCTTTCGATACCAATACCTACTAATTCAAATTCTGGTCGAATTTGTCCAGAAATTACCATTTTAGTAGCTTATAAGACAATGGTGAATTAAAGACGCCATTAAGAGTCAAAGTCGGAGTTGTAATATCCTAATACCGCGTTGAACGTTGCAGTAAGCAGTAATTCGCAAGTTTATCGTCACTCTCACATTTTTATACTATCGTTGCCAATAAACATTGCCACCGTCCAATCTCTATACTAGCATCTATAGTAAGACCTCATACGTTGCTGCTAATCGCGTTATCCGCCATCTTGTAAACGATCTACGGTACGTGTCGCGCACAATACGAGTAAAATAGGAATTGGAAGAAAGAAAATGGTACAAAAAAGGCAGAGGAAGAAAGGGAAAGAACGACGGAAGAATGGCAGAAGACCAAAGCGACGAGGAGGCAATTACGAAGAATTATAAGAAGAATGAAGGCAGATGTGCGATATGAAAATTACGACCTACAGCAGTCATAAACGTCTGTCGGTCGAAACAGCGGACGCTATTGAGGCAGCGGCGAGTGACAAGGCTCGAAGGTTGCATGCATTCTGCGTGCAGGCCGGAAAATTATGCGTTCTTATGCACAGGCACGTGCATCGTGGATTATGCAAGACGGGTATATAGCCTCGTGCCGATCGCTGTTTAAAATGCCAGCCGCGGACGAGCCGGGTTACCTTCGCCGCTCTTGATCACGATCAAAATAAAGAGAAGCCACGCGAAAGCCTGCCACAGACGACACTTCCGCGGCGCCATTAAATTTTCATAGAATAATCCCGAGATCCGTGTGGCCATCCTCCATTCACTTTTCGTCCCATCCTTTATCCTTCGCCGTACGATCGCTGACCATTGCCAGATTCCTGTCAATTTGCCTATGCTCCACGCGCATAATCCTCGCGTGAATTAGGTATCGCGAGAGTTAGACTCTATCCGCGTCTCCTCGCGATAGACGCTCTTTCAGACGATCGCTTGGAATTGCAAAATCGAAATTCTCCTCGGGCTCGGAGACTCTATTTTCGAATTTAATTCGAGGCACAGGTAAACAAGTTGCCAAGCGAAACGAGGATTCCGATCTTAGAGAGGAATACATGGTTTAAACATTCTCGACCCGTTCGCGGGGAATTATTCGCACGCGAGTCTTTGCTCATTGGAAACGGCGCGATTCTCGAAATAAATGAATGGAACGCGATAAATGTTTCGGCATCTCTCCAGGGGCGCCATTATATAAATTTCATGAATTTTTCGCGAGTCTGCGCGAGGCTGCCTTTCATTCCGCTCCGTTGCAAATGAACCGACGCGAACGAGTCGAGTCAGATTGTTAACACGAGCGACGTTCTATCGACCAATCCATCGAAGTTGCCACCTTTTTTCCAGAAATTTAATCTGCTTTAGAGCCACGCGAGTGAAAATTCGAGCGCCAGATGTGGGACGCGCGTGGAGGCTATACGTGCGGAATCGTGGCTGAGAATCTAGCTATCTAACGAAAGGTCCGATGAAAGTAGTCACGATGAGCATCGGGGGTTATTAAACCTTTGGCTTACAACCACGTGTGAGACTCGTGGTCGGGTTTCCGGGTCGAAACTGATTATCACGTGCCTGGCACGTGGTACATCGGTTGGGTCGAAAATGACTATCACGGGCCTGGCACGTGGTACATTAGTCGGACCAAATGTGAACACCACGTGTCATGCCCCTGGTTTTTCGATGTACCCCATGTAAGACGCGTGCGATTGGTGCAACTTAAGACAGATTCGTATAGATAAAGCAGTTCTATTTACGTTTTTGGATCACGCTGTCGAATCTTAAATCGTAGAGCAAGGGATTAACGATCCACGCGTGGAATAAAATCGCAAACACGCGCAGGCAACGAATTTGCATGAATTACGCGAGCTAAAACGCCCTACTTCGCGAAAGACCGCATTCGTCTCTCCGGAGTCAGCTATTGTCTCTCCTCGCGAGCAAACGAATAAACCAATAGATAACTCTTTGCCGTCTGGGTATTCAATTTCCACGGAGGAAGCGTGCTCGTTCGTTAGTCGTACAGCGAATAGTCGATGGACAAACGAAAAAGATAGAGCGCGCAAGGGGGAAAGAAATAAAAGCGACGAGGAAGGAAACGGGTAACGTTTGGCCGAGGTGGAAACCGTAGGAACGTGCAAACACGCGGCTGGGACGTGAGAGAACGGCCGGGGAAGCATCGACAGCCCAGACAGGAACGCGGAAAAAATGTACACGAATGACGGAAAAGCCATAAGCAACTTGCGAAACTGGCGAGCAAACGAGAACCAATGCTCATTTGCATCGGCGTACGAGACTCCGCAGCCAGGCTTCCACAGTCGCGATAATGGATTTCGAAAGAATTCCAAGCGGATTCGTCGCGGTGTATCTTCATTAGGTACCGTTTGTATTTCTTTCGGCCGATGGAAAAGCGGATGGGGCCGAGGCGAACACGCTGCGAGATGGTCTTTTTAAGAAATTCCCTGATTACCGAGTACAACGGAGCTTCCTCGAGAACATCCAACAAATTGATGGAAAGTGTCTGGCTGATCGATGAACCGGGTATTCCGTTGCGTGCGCGTGTAGAGTTGCTGGAACGACACTCGACTCAAAAATTAACCCTTTCGCTACTAAGGGTGACTATAGTCACCGGTCCCAAAAATTAATCCTTTCGCTACTAACGGTGACTATAGTCACCGGTCCCAAAAATTAATCCTTTCGCTACTAACGGTGACTATAGTCACCGGTTCCAAAAATTAACCCTTTCGCTACTAAGGGTGACTATAATCACCGGCCCCAAAAATTAACCCTTTTGCTACTAACGGTGACTACAGTCATCGGCCCCAAAAATTAACCCTTTCGCTACTAAGTATAATTATGGTCACCGGCCCCAAAAATTAATCCTTTTGCTACTAAGGGTGACTATAGTCACCGGTCCAAAAAATTAACCCTTTCGCTACTAAGGGTGACTATAGTCACCGGTCCCAAAAATTAACCCTTTCGCTACTAAGGGTGACTATAGTAACCGGCCACAAAAATTAACCCTTTTGCTACTAAGGGTAACTATAGTCACCGGCCCCAAAAATTAATCCTTTCGCTACTAAGGGTGGCTATAGTCACCGGTCCCAAAAATTAACCCTTTCGCTACTAAGGGTGGCTATAGTCACCGGTCCCAAAAATTAACCCTTTCGCTACTAAGGGTGACTATAGTCACCGGTCCCAAAAATTAATCCTTTCGCTACTAACGGTGACTATAGTCACCGGTCCCAAAAATTAATCCTTTCGCTACTAACGGTGACTATAGTCACCGGTCCCAAAAATTAACCCTTTCGCTACTAAGGGTGATTATAGTCACCGGTCCCAAAAATTAACCCTTTCGCTACTACGGATGACTATAGTCGCCGACCACAAAAATTAAGACAAGTGCTCCCGTTCCTCTTAGCACTCTTCGCAAAGAATTGCAACAGTTATTGCGATGACCGATTTTCTTTATCTTTTTCTTCTTTTTCAAAAAACTTGACCCCAAATGCTAAAGAATAATATTTCCACCTCTGGTATGGAGCTTCATTCTACAGGAGGACCTCCGCAGCGACACTCACCGTAGCGAATGTGTCAAGGATCTTGCCCATTGTCAAACTTATTCTACGACTCTTCGTATTAATGACTTCTTTCGATACCAATACCTACTAATTCAAATTCTGGTCGAATTTGTCCAGAAATTACCATTTTAGTAGCTTATAAGACAATGGTGAATTAAAGACGCCATTAAGAGTCAAAGTCGGAGTTGTAATATCCTAATACCGCGTTGAACGTTGCAGTAAGCAGTAATTCGCAAGTTTATCGTCACTCTCACATTTTTATACTATCGTTGCCAATAAACATTGCCACCGTCCAATCTCTATACTAGCATCTATAGTAAGACCTCATACGTTGCTGCTAATCGCGTTATCCGCCATCTTGTAAACGATCTACGGTACGTGTCGCGCACAATACGAGTAAAATAGGAATTGGAAGAAAGAAAATGGTACAAAAAAGGCAGAGGAAGAAAGGGAAAGAACGACGGAAGAATGGCAGAAGACCAAAGCGACGAGGAGGCAATTACGAAGAATTATAAGAAGAATGAAGGCAGATGTGCGATATGAAAATTACGACCTACAGCAGTCATAAACGTCTGTCGGTCGAAACAGCGGACGCTATTGAGGCAGCGGCGAGTGACAAGGCTCGAAGGTTGCATGCATTCTGCGTGCAGGCCGGAAAATTATGCGTTCTTATGCACAGGCACGTGCATCGTGGATTATGCAAGACGGGTATATAGCCTCGTGCCGATCGCTGTTTAAAATGCCAGCCGCGGACGAGCCGGGTTACCTTCGCCGCTCTTGATCACGATCAAAATAAAGAGAAGCCACGCGAAAGCCTGCCACAGACGACACTTCCGCGGCGCCATTAAATTTTCATAGAATAATCCCGAGATCCGTGTGGCCATCCTCCATTCACTTTTCGTCCCATCCTTTATCCTTCGCCGTACGATCGCTGACCATTGCCAGATTCCTGTCAATTTGCCTATGCTCCACGCGCATAATCCTCGCGTGAATTAGGTATCGCGAGAGTTAGACTCTATCCGCGTCTCCTCGCGATAGACGCTCTTTCAGACGATCGCTTGGAATTGCAAAATCGAAATTCTCCTCGGGCTCGGAGACTCTATTTTCGAATTTAATTCGAGGCACAGGTAAACAAGTTGCCAAGCGAAACGAGGATTCCGATCTTAGAGAGGAATACATGGTTTAAACATTCTCGACCCGTTCGCGGGGAATTATTCGCACGCGAGTCTTTGCTCATTGGAAACGACGCGATTCTCGAAATAAATGAATGGAACGCGATAAATGTTTCGGCATCTCTCCAGGGGCGCCATTATATAAATTTCATGAATTTTTCGCGAGTCTGCGCGAGGCTGCCTTTCATTCCGCTCCGTTGCAAATGAACCGACGCGAACGAGTCGAGTCAGATTGTTAACACGAGCGACGTTCTATCGACCAATCCATCGAAGTTGCCACCTTTTTTCCAGAAATTTAATCTGCTTTAGAGCCACGCGAGTGAAAATTCGAGCGCCAGATGTGGGACGCGCGTGGAGGCTATACGTGCGGAATCGTGGCTGAGAATCTAGCTATCTAACGAAAGGTCCGATGAAAGTAGTCACGATGAGCATCGGGGGTTATTAAACCTTTGGCTTACAACCACGTGTGAGACTCGTGGTCGGGTTTCCGGGTCGAAACTGATTATCACGTGCCTGGCACGTGGTACATCGGTTGGGTCGAAAATGACTATCACGGGCCTGGCACGTGGTACATTAGTCGGACCAAATGTGAACACCACGTGTCATGCCCCTGGTTTTTCGATGTACCCCATGTAAGACGCGTGCGATTGGTGCAACTTAAGACAGATTCGTATAGATAAAGCAGTTCTATTTACGTTTTTGGATCACGCTGTCGAATCTTAAATCGTAGAGCAAGGGATTAACGATCCACGCGTGGAATAAAATCGCAAACACGCGCAGGCAACGAATTTGCATGAATTACGCGAGCTAAAACGCCCTACTTCGCGAAAGACCGCATTCGTCTCTCCGGAGTCAGCTATTGTCTCTCCTCGCGAGCAAACGAATAAACCAATAGATAACTCTTTGCCGTCTGGGTATTCAATTTCCACGGAGGAAGCGTGCTCGTTCGTTAGTCGTACAGCGAATAGTCGATGGACAAACGAAAAAGATAGAGCGCGCAAGGGGGAAAGAAATAAAAGCGACGAGGAAGGAAACGGGTAACGTTTGGCCGAGGTGGAAACCGTAGGAACGTGCAAACACGCGGCTGGGACGTGAGAGAACGGCCGGGGAAGCATCGACAGCCCAGACAGGAACGCGGAAAAAATGTACACGAATGACGGAAAAGCCATAAGCAACTTGCGAAACTGGCGAGCAAACGAGAACCAATGCTCATTTGCATCGGCGTACGAGACTCCGCAGCCAGGCTTCCACAGTCGCGATAATGGATTTCGAAAGAATTCCAAGCGGATTCGTCGCGGTGTATCTTCATTAGGTACCGTTTGTATTTCTTTCGGCCGATGGAAAAGCGGATGGGGCCGAGGCGAACACGCTGCGAGATGGTCTTTTTAAGAAATTCCCTGATTACCGAGTACAACGGAGCTTCCTCGAGAACATCCAACAAATTGATGGAAAGTGTCTGGCTGATCGATGAACCGGGTATTCCGTTGCGTGCGCGTGTAGAGTTGCTGGAACGACACTCGACGAGGACTCGTTAAACGCTGAATCGTGATAAACTAACAAACCGTATCCGGCTGATTAATGAATTCAGAAATGCACGCGTGTCCGCGAGTCTCGAGGTGACTTCTCTCATCTAGTTTCCATCTATCCTCGAAATCCTTAAAAATCCTTAAAACGCGTATCAATCACCGACGCTCCTAACTGCTGTCTTGTACCCTTTTAAGCCTAGCTTCGCTTCGCGTCGCGTTTCTTCCAAGTCTGAAAGATGCTGGGGACCGATCAATTAGGTTCGCGGAGTTCGTGAATCATCCTATCAGGTGATCATTCGCTACCGTTCGCAGTCGCGAGGATGAAAGGAAATTGACTGAAGTCTGGATTTAATTTATCGTGTAAGACTAGGGACGTGTTTAGGAGGATTGACTGCTCTGATGATCGGGGTCCTAGGCGTCCATTACGTACCACTCGCGAGTTTTCTCGTGTTTCGCGTGCTATCTGTCATGAATCTGCGATGTCAACGCACTGTCTTGTCAAAACGAGCGATCCCTGGATATGTCAGAGATTTTTATGCGATACGTAATACGTTAATATCTGAGCACCTGATCGTCTTTTGACTTTAAAGGGGGCACGGGTTAAGGAACGCTCTCGATAGTTCTAGTCTTTCCAGGATCTCGATCCATGACACGTGTACTCGCGTTTTGGCAAGTGTGTATCCGATCGCCATTTTTCTTTGCTGCGGACACGCGTCATGGAATGCTCTCGGTGGTTATGATCTTTCTAGAACCGTGATCCCGTGACACGTACCTCTACATGATTTTGTAATTGGCCATGCACACGTCCCTAACCTCTGTCAACGTCTGCCAAATCGACGTGGACATCCTCTGATAGTGGTCTATTTAATCGAAACGCTCGTCATCGACCTAGCTAGACCTCTGTTAACACTTTGACTGCCACGGTGATTATTGGTGGCGCTTATGCTTTGAATAATAAAAATACTCCCATGACGCCCTGAGCGAAACATGCGATTTCAACGTGGCAGTCAAAGGGTTAATCCAGGAGAGATTGGTCCACTCGGTTTACCACCGACACAGAGACTCGGTTCTTGGGTTCTGCTGACTTTCCATTGGAGACGAGCCGAGAAAGTCTATCTCTACTGCGGTTTCCAGATGAAATTATACCTACGAATGCTCTCGATCCGCGGATTGACAGAGAAGCCGAAGAAAGTGGTTCGTCTGTCCGCAACCGGTTGCCTTATGGTCTCTTTCCCGAGCAAAACTCGCCACGACGAAACCGAAAGTATCGCGAAGGAGGCTGCGCGTCACCGTTCCGCTAATTTCTTTCGCCGAACGGACCCAGGGAACCTGTTCTTCACCCTACCGATTCGGGTTCACACCCCGATCCATCGGGAATTCATCGCGTGCTCGAACGGAACGAACGTTTCGCGAAAAACACGGTTACATCGCGGGGTATCGCGCTATTCGATTAAACCGGCGATTAAATCCAGCTGACTTCCGATTCCATCGATTTAATCGTTTAAATCACCCATTAACGAACCTATACGGAGACTCGATAATTTTCAATTTCGTTTCATTTTCCACCCGGCCAATTAATTTTACATTTAATTAATGCGCCACGCCTCGATTTCGAGAACTTGCACGACCGGTCTCGATTTCAAATTTACACCCATTACGCTTACGTTTAATATCGTGAATTTTCTCTAAAGAAGACCGCCTGTCGTCTATTCTCATGTTTATACATTTGTATTAATTTTAAAAAATAATTTTAAAAATGCAATCCTGTTTACCGATCTCTGACAAGTCCTAGCTATTCTCTGTCACAGTTTGGCGAATCTTACCGAACGATTTATCGAATTAAAATTAATTTACTGTCAATTGGTAAACAATTTTCTGAAATTACGACGTGTTCCATTTAACAAGGATTTCTCGAGCAAGATTGGACTTTTCAGTCTCGATTTCACATTTATATTCCATTTACATTTAATTCCATAAACTTCGCATGCTATTATGATGACCGTCTGCCGTCTATTTTTATTTTTATAAATTTGTAATAATTTAAAAATAATCCGATTTTTATTAGTTCCTTTGGAAAAAGGATATCGAAGCTGCAATCCTGTTCACTGACCTATGACAAGTCCTAGCTATTCTCTGTCAAAGTTTGACGAGTCTTACCAAACGATTTATGGAATTAAAATTAATTAACTGTCAATTGGTAAACAATTTTCTGAAATCGCGACGTGTTCCTTCTCGCATTGGATTTCAATTTCCAATTTATGTTCCATTTACATTTAATTCCACGAACTTCGCATCCTATAAAGACGACCATCTGCCATCTATTTTCATTTTTATACATTTGTAATAATTTTAAAAAATTCGATTTTCGCCAGTTCTTCTGGAAAAAGAATCTCGAAGATGCAATCCTGTTCACTGACCTATGACAAGTCCTAGCTATTCTCTGCCAAAGTTTTACGAGTCTTACGAAACGATTTATGGAATTAAAATTAATTTACTGTCAATTGGTAAACAATTTTCTGAAATTACGACGTGTTTCTTCTAACACTGGATTTCTCGAGCAAGATTGGACTTTTCTGTCTTGATTTCAAATTTATATTCCATTTACATTTAATTCCATAAACTTCGCATGCTATTATGATGACCGTCTGCCGTCTATTTTTATTTTTATAAATTTGTAATAATTTAAAAATAATCCGATTTTTATTAGTTCCTTTGGAAAAAGGATATCGAAGCTGCAATCCTGTTCACTGACCTATGACAAGTCCTAGCTATTCTCTGTCAAAGTTTGGCGAGTCTTACCAAACGATTTATGGAATTAAAATTAATTTACTGTCAATGGGTAAACAATTTTCTGAAATTACGACGTGTTCCTTCTAACAATGGATTTCTCGATCGAAACATAGATCTAAGGGACTCCTGGAAACGATTTCGAGTGAGAGTCATCCGACTGGATTCTCTCCGATCAAGAATCGATTCGCTTTATCCACGCGAGATTCTTTTCGAGCAAAAAGGTTAAAAGACAAGCGCATGCGGTTAATCGTGAAATGAAAGAGCGTAAAAGTCAAAATCAACTTACCCTTCGTGGCTCTCGGATTACTCCAGGTCGACCAGCAGACCTTCTCCATGATTACTCTCGCTGTGTTCGTTACATCACGTTAATAACACGTTAATGCGGCTCTCACTTCAACACTCGGTTAATCTCCACACTCTGTTAGTAGGGAATCATCTCCACTCCGCAATTACTATTTTTTCCACTCTCGTTCCATCCGATCTGAAAAATGCCAAGAGACCCCGTGAGGATCGTTCAAACCTCGGGCAACCTTCTCGAAACGATCGATCGGAATCCGCTTCGAAATTTCGATTTTTCAGCCGATTCCGTTCCCGCTCTTTAATTTCGAATCGTGGTACGCGGATTTATTAGCGATTCCACGAAAATCGATATGCTTCGTCGATTTCATTTTATATACTTCGTTACGGGAGATCGTGGAGAGTTAGGTTCGCCCTATACCGCGATCGGGGTATTTAATTCGACGCGGGATTAATATGGATAAAAGGGTTAAAATTTAATTAAAAAGGGGAACTTTAAAATTTGCAGAATCTTAGGAATTTTTGGAATCTTTTTATACTGAAGTTAGGATCGCTTCGCGAGGATATCAGTGACTAAATTTCGTTCTCGTTGAATGCGATTGATCTATAGGGAGTCCCAAAATTCGCGCAAGATTTGAATTTAGCGCCATTTACGCGGTAAAATGTTGTCAAACGAAAAAGGAAAGATACTAAGATAATAAAATACTAAGATATTAAGATACTAAAATAATAAAATACATAGATATTAAGGTACTAAAATAACAAAATACTAGATATTAAAATACTAAGATAATAAAATATTAAGATACCAAGATACTAAGATATTAAGATACTAAGGTACCAAGATACCAAGATACCAAGATACCAAGATACCAAGATACTAAAATACTAAGATACTAACAAACTAAAATACTAAGATACTAAGATACTAACAAACTAAAATACTAAGATACTAACAAATTATGAAACTAAAATACTAAAATACCAAGATACTAAAATATTAAAATACTAAGATACTAACAAACTAAGATACTAAGACACTAAGATACTAAGATACTAAGACACTAAAATACTAAGATACTAACATACTAAAATACTAGGATATTGACAATGTAAGATACTAACAAATTAAGATACTAAGACACTAAGATACCAAGATACTAAGATACTAAGATACAAAGATACTAAGATACTAAGATACTAAGATACTAAAACACTAAAATACTAAAATCCTAACGTACTAAGATACTAATCTATAGTAAGCGTACTATACTAAAGAGTATACTGCTGCATACTTTATGACCCAATAAAAAATTTACAATTTTAAATTAAAAACCCGCGTTTTCTGTCAAAATTACTTCCTGCGTAAATTTTGAAACACCCATTAGGTTAATTTATTCGCCTGACAAGGGTTGGTTTCCGCGAATCGACTGTCCCTTTTCTCGAAAACCTAAGTGAATATAAAGTACCTTCGAGGGTACAAACATCCCGTTTATTTCTCCCGTTAATTATTCGATTTTCACCGGTTAAGACGTATCTCCGACGATTCGGGGGAACAAGGTTGCGAGGATCGGGGTGCTTGATCGATGAAATATGCGGAAACGGAACGTGGCCGCGGGATTAATCGAGCAATCGCCGGTCTGAAAAATAGGCCGTGCAACGGTGTTGAATTAAAACGAAAACGCGGCTGAAACTTCGACGATAACGCGAAATCGATCGATTTGCACGAGGGAAAAAATGGAAGGAATAAATGAACCAAGGTGAAAAATCGGCATCGCCGCTGCGAATGTTTTTTTTTTTTCACGGAAACAAAACGATCACCATCGATCACAACCGTGGTGGTAAGTTCCTCGAATAAAAACGGCAATAAAATGGTCCTTTCTCTCGCTGTTGCGGACACTGCCACGAAACTTCGTAAACTTCGCACTTCGACGAGGTACACCTCGTACTTGGTACTTAGTCGGAGTAAAAAATCACGGAAAATCGCGAGAATTAATCGATTTCAACCCCTTTGCGACAAAATTCCATTAGGAGGAATCGGAAAATTTCATTTTAATTAGCTATTATCTATTTCAAGGCTCAACTAGACCTGAACCATTTATTTATTAAATTTTTCTTCTCTTCTCTTTTCTCCTTTTCGTTAATTATTCTTTATTCCATTACTGTTTGTACTACTATATTGCTACGTTATTATTGTATATTTCATTTTACTATATTTATTGTATACCATTCGATTACGAGGAATCGGAAAATTTAATTTTAATTAGCTATTATCTATTTCAAGGCTCAACTAGACCTCGACCATTAATTTATTAAATTTTTCTTCTCTTCTTTTTTCTCCTTTTCGTTAATTATTTTTTATTCCATTACTGTTTGTACTACTTTACTACTATGTTATTACTGTATATTTCATTTTATTATATTTATTGTATACCAAAGGACTTCCGTCCGTTAATAAAGCATTATTATTATTGTTATTATTATTATTATTTTTTTTTCCTCCCTTCCCGGGGGTTTCCAGCGACTGGACGAGACACTGCCAGATCCAGTTTGGTGTTTAATTTATGTCACTGAGGAAGTTCCTTGTGATGTTGCACGTGTGTAATATAGTTGCCTTCTGTACTTCATGGTGGATGTATGTCGATATTTTTAGCTGTGTTAGGTGCTTTCCGAATGTGTGTAATGTTATTCCCGTTACTGATATTATGACGGGTATTGCATGTACTTCTTGTTGTTTCCATGTTCTTTTAATTTCTTCGGTGAGTGGTATGTATTTTTCTATTTTCTCTTTGTACTTTTGCTCTATATTTGTATCATTAGGTATTATTATTATTATTATTATTATCTAACTACTTTATTCGTGACAAAATTAGACAAACTTTGAGCATGTTAAGATACGTTAAGTATAATTGTAGCCTAACGCGAG
>NW_016915711.1:209744-250001 GCF_001483705.2 Eufriesea mexicana | reverse complement strand
TACCAAGATACCAAGATACCAAGATACCAAGATACCAAGATACTAAGATACTAAGATACTAACAAACTAAAATACTAAGATACTAAGATACTAACAAACTAAAATACTAAGATACTAACAAATTATGAAACTAAAATACTAAAATACCAAGATACTAAAATATTAAAATACTAAGATACTAACAAACTAAGATACTAAGACACTAAGATACTAAGATACTAAGACACTAAAATACTAAGATACTAACATACTAAAATACTAGGATATTGACAATGTAAGATACTAACAAATTAAGATACTAAGACACTAAGATACCAAGATACTAAGATACTAAGATACAAAGATACTAAGATACTAAGATACTAAGATACTAAAACACTAAAATACTAAAATCCTAACGTACTAAGATACTAATCTATAGTAAGCGTACTATACTAAAGAGTATACTGCTGCATACTTTATGACCCAATAAAAAATTTACAATTTTAAATTAAAAACCCGCGTTTTCTGTCAAAATTACTTCCTGCGTAAATTTTGAAACACCCATTAGGTTAATTTATTCGCCTGACAAGGGTTGGTTTCCGCGAATCGACTGTCCCTTTTCTCGAAAACCTAAGTGAATATAAAGTACCTTCGAGGGTACAAACATCCCGTTTATTTCTCCCGTTAATTATTCGATTTTCACCGGTTAAGACGTATCTCCGACGATTCGGGGGAACAAGGTTGCGAGGATCGGGGTGCTTGATCGATGAAATATGCGGAAACGGAACGTGGCCGCGGGATTAATCGAGCAATCGCCGGTCTGAAAAATAGGCCGTGCAACGGTGTTGAATTAAAACGAAAACGCGGCTGAAACT
The DNA here is from genome assembly GCF_001483705.2 of Eufriesea mexicana. Taxonomy (NCBI): domain Eukaryota; kingdom Metazoa; phylum Arthropoda; class Insecta; order Hymenoptera; family Apidae; genus Eufriesea; species Eufriesea mexicana. Next base: position 249,144 of record NW_016915711.1, on the reverse strand, counting down.
TCGACGATAACGCGAAATCGATCGATTTGCACGAGGGAAAAAATGGAAGGAATAAATGAACCAAGGTGAAAAATCGGCATCGCCGCTGCGAATGTTTTTTTTTTTTCACGGAAACAAAACGATCACCATCGATCACAACCGTGGTGGTAAGTTCCTCGAATAAAAACGGCAATAAAATGGTCCTTTCTCTCGCTGTTGCGGACACTGCCACGAAACTTCGTAAACTTCGCACTTCGACGAGGTACACCTCGTACTTGGTACTTAGTCGGAGTAAAAAATCACGGAAAATCGCGAGAATTAATCGATTTCAACCCCTTTGCGACAAAATTCCATTAGGAGGAATCGGAAAATTTCATTTTAATTAGCTATTATCTATTTCAAGGCTCAACTAGACCTGAACCATTTATTTATTAAATTTTTCTTCTCTTCTCTTTTCTCCTTTTCGTTAATTATTCTTTATTCCATTACTGTTTGTACTACTATATTGCTACGTTATTATTGTATATTTCATTTTACTATATTTATTGTATACCATTCGATTACGAGGAATCGGAAAATTTAATTTTAATTAGCTATTATCTATTTCAAGGCTCAACTAGACCTCAACCATTTATTTATTAAGTTTTTCGTTTGTTCTTTTTTCTCCTTTTCGTTAATTATTTTTTATTCCATTACTGTTTGTACTACTTTACTACTATGTTATTACTGTATATTTCATTTTATTATATTTATTGTATACCAAAGGACTTCCGTCCGTTAATAAAGCATTATTATTATTGTTATTATTATTATTATTTTTTTTTCCTCCCTTCCCGGGGGTTTCCAGCGACTGGACGAGACACTGCCAGATCCAGTTTGGTGTTTAATTTATGTCACTGAGGAAGTTCCTTGTGATGTTGCACGTGTGTAATATAGTTGCCTTCTGTACTTCATGGTGGATGTATGTCGATATTTTTAGCTGTGTTAGGTGCTTTCCGAATGTGTGTAATGTTATTCCCGTTACTGATATTATGACGGGTATTGCATGTACTTCTTGTTGTTTCCATGTTCTTTTAATTTCTTCGGTGAGTGGTATGTATTTTTCTATTTTCTCTTTGTACTTTTGCTCTATATTTGTATCATTAGGTATTATTATTATTATTATTATTATCTAACTACTTTATTCGTGACAAAATTAGACAAACTTTGAGCATGTTAAGATACGTTAAGTATAATTGTAGCCTAACGCGAGCACAGTTTATCTTTACGATGTTCGGTTTTGTAAAGTCACGCCGAGTTAAACTCGTTACCGTCACATATTGTTATTGCAACAAGTTAACGAATGCCTAACACCTAATCTCAACGTCGACCGCGAATTTTACGTAATTTTTGAACCTTTGGCGCGGAAATTATTTGAAACTTGGAAATCGCGGGAATAAACCGTGTCATTGCCAGGAAAATTGAACCATCCGGTGGGAATGAAATAGAAATCAATCTTAGAACGCCAGCCAGAAAAATCGTAGAAGCTAGGTCCGAAATTAGAAAGCACGGAAATAAACCACTTCATCACCGAAAAATTCAATCTTCCCGCGGAGATTAAAAACTCGCCGGGCTCCGAAGCGAATCTAAATATAAGCGTCGAATTAAAAATTGCGGTACTCACTGTTATCGAAGAGGAATCCCCCCGAAAAACGAGCTATTTTTGGCGAAATCCAAGCACGCAGGAGCACGATCTTAAACGGTAGCAGAGCGATGGCACCGATCGCCATTAGACTAGTCGTCTTTTCTCAGGGAAAAAAGACGAGGCGCTTATAAAGCAGTGAAATATGGCGGCAGATAAGCAGGCGTGAAAGATAAGTAGTCGAAGGCCACAACGAGCTGCTCGAACGTTTATTACCATACATATCCAGAAACGTATTACCGGCATTTTTCGCGAAATTATCGCGAAGATTATCCGTGTCCTTTGTCGCTAACTACGTGGAAATAGCACGAGCGAATCGCGATAACGCGTGATTACAGGTGTGCCATGTATCAGCTCGTAAATATTCTAATTACCGAGCACGCTGTGTGTAAATATTCTAATTTTCATGCCGCTTGCCAGGCAAATGGAAAACGAAGAAACGAAACATGACGGAATTTTGACAAACGATCGATCCACGTAGCAGATACTTCCTGCGCGAATGACGGTGAAATTGTTGCTAATTTCGCCAGTGGTGAGCTGATTTTAGAAAACCGGTGTTTAAATAGAAACACGAGAGCGATCTAATTTCCCAGCTTTTTCATCCGCGCCACTTTCATCGTCTCAGACACGTCTCGCGACTGTACGAACCACGCCGCTGTCAAGTCGAATTTATCGTCCGTGATCAACTGACTCGTGAGTCAACCTTGAGTTAAGGGATTATAGATTATCATCCCTGAAAATCTTTTCCTATTACTTTGTCATATACAAGCCCCAAACCTGAGACATGACATCCGAAATAAAACTAAGTCCATTGACAGCCAATCCTGTGTCAACCAATATTTCAACGTCCGAAGTGCACTAATGACTCAGAAATCAACCTTGAGTCAACGTGTATCATCTTATCATTTCTTCAAACCTTTTACTAGTACAAATCCTAAACCTATGACAAGTCATCCGAAACAAAACTAAGTCCATTGACAGCCAATCCTGTGTCAACCAATATTTCCCCAAAACGTACCCCTTCCCTAACATATAGTCTCACATATATATATTCGCATCAAGACACGAATAAAGAGTCTCTCTGCACGATACAGCTTCCATAACTATACATACATGAGCTGTTCACTGCACAAATCGATGAACACCACTTTTTGAAATATCTTAAATATAAAAAGTTATGACTATACCAAATGTTTTGACAGTTAAATTTTAGATTTTGCAAAAACTGGAGTTAATCGATTTGTGCAGTGAAGAGCTCATATACAGTTATCCGCGTTAGTCTCTATTTGAGAATTGACAGAACGTTGCTCTTCTGACGTTGCAGTAATTGTTCCGTGACACTTCCCACGATTATGATCACGATAATAACTCGATCCTAGAAGCATTTAGCTGTTTCCCTTTCGTTCCACGAATAATTTCAACTTTCGCCTAATTTCTGCTACCCTGGACGAACATTCGAGAGCAACCGCGGCTTATCCGCGAAATAAAAACGACAGCGGGGCAAAGGACCGATCGAATCGATGGAAACGTAATGGAAACGTAGAGGAAATAATTTAACATCGACGCGAGCAGATTATACGGCCCTGGTCGCCCCTTTCACGCCGGCGAATATTAATCACCGGTGAAAACATTTGCGCGTAAATTTGCCGCGTTACTTGTACCCTATTAATTTCTGATTAATCGGGACTGCTGCCATTCCCATAGACGGTGCTTCCCCTCTCGTCGGTTATCCGCGATTTTATCGCCGCCATCGCGAAAAACGACCGCCCGCACGCAACCGACCAAATTGCCACGCGGATTCCGCCGACAGCCCGACGAGATTTGTGTTTAGTCACGGAATTGAAGGAATCAGAGGGCCAACGAGACGATACGGTGCGATTAAAGGCTACATTCTGTCAAAAGCGGTGTCCTGCCAAGATCTCGGCTTTTCTTTGCACTTTCCTCGAGGAAAGTTCGCAGAACGGCGGTTTGCAGCGGCATCCAGGCGAGACGCGATCGAAGCGAAAGAAAAATCCTCGAGGCGTCGCGCCGCGAGGACTCGAGACGCGAATTGTCTCGTTAAACGCACGACCAGGGATAAAGAAAGCATAACGAACGAGCCACGGACCGCGAGTCGGGCAGGGAACGACACGAAGAGGAAAGTTATGGTCGGGAGCCTGGAATCGCGTAAAATCGCAACGACCGCGGCAGAAAAATCGGCCATTCGCGAATTTCTTCCCACTCTTTGCCTTCCCAAAATTGTATATAAGAATTAAAAATAGGCTTCACAGGGAAGTATTTGTAAAATATTTGTAATGGAGAAATACGAGTAGGAATACTGATTAGGTCAATAAGATATGGTCATGTTAACACTTTGACATGCACTTAGCATTCGGGACCAAGTCTTTTGAAAAGAAAGAAAAAGAAAAAGAGAAACCGATCATTGCAATGGCACTTGAAATTCTTTGCGAAGAGAGCTAAACAGAACAGTTGCACTCGTCTTAATTTTATACTCAATTTTTGTGGCCGGTGACTATAGTCACCCGTCGTGAGTAGATGGTGTCTCATAACCGGTGACTATAGTCACCTGTAAGAACGAAAGGATTAATTTTTGTGCACAGTGCTTATAGTCACCCATCGTGTGTAGATCGGTGACTATAGTCACCCGTAGGAGCAAAAGGGTTCATTTTTGTGGCTAGTGACTATAGTCACCCGTCGTGAGTAAATAGCGTCTCATAACCGGTAACTATAGTCAGCCGTAGGAACGAAAAGGTTAATTTTTGTGCCCAGTGCTTATAATCACCCATCGTGTGTAGGTGATGTCCCATAACCGGTGACTATACTCACCCGTAAGAACGAAAGGATTAATTTTTGTGCCCAGTGCTTATAGTCACCCATCGTGTGTAGATCGGTGACTATAGTCATCCGTACGAGCAAAAGGGTTTATTTTTGTGGCTAGTGACTATAGTCACCCGTCGTGAGTAAATAGCGTCTCATAACCGGTGACTATACTCACCCGTAATAACAAAAGGGTTAATTTTTGTGGCCAGTGACTATAGTCATCTATCGTGCGTAGGTGACGTCTCATAACCAGTGACTATACTCACCCGTAGTAGCAAAAGGGTTAATTTTTGTGGCCAGTGACTATAGTCATCCGTAGTGTGTAGGTGACGTCTCATAACCAGTGACTATAGTCACCCGTAAGAACGAAAGGATTAATTTTTGTGTCCAGTGCTTATAGTCACCCATCGTGTGTAGATCGGTGACTATAGTCATCCGTACGAGCAAAAGGGTTCATTTTTGTGGCCAGTGACTATAGTCACCCGTCCTGAGTAGATGGCGTCTCATAACCGGTGACTATAGTCACCCGTAGTAGCGAAAGGGTTGAGAATCGTTGTGTTATTCCGTGAAAATCGGTCGAAAATCCTGGCTCTCCTATTATAGATCTCGCGAGGGATACGCCTAATAACGTATCGCGATAAGAATTACGAAGAAACTGGTTTTTTCGCGAATAATATACGAGCATGTTAACAGGAGATAAAAGAATTTTATGTAAAATCGAAACCGCGTTAACACGACCGTTAAGAGGCTATTATACATTCATACGCGGAAGTATTCGACCGATTTAACGAGTAATGCATCAATATTAATATTAAATCCAAGTATTCGAAACGATAATTATGTATATCGCGGCTATTATAGCCCAGTATAGCGTGATACGATAGTTTCTCGACGAAAGGCGAACCGCGGATTTTAGACTCCCTTCTTGAGAGTAATTCGAGCATTCCGATACTCCAGTGCCTGTAGGTACAGAGGCTCGCGAAAATATTCGAACGTTATACGTATTTCGAGGAAATGCTCTGAAAAATTCGGATTCTAATGGAAGTATACGCGTATGCGAAAACCCCAACGTAGTTACACGTGGTGCAATTTTTTTATTCGCTGATGTTACTTCGCGTGGGTGATGTCATTATTCAAAGTTACATGCCTGTTATACCTGTTCTTTTGCATGTAACAGGGTAACGATATGGGATAGAACAAAGCTTTTCAAATAAAATATGTTTAATTTTTGGTGCTCTTTCACCCTATACTAAAAATTCCTCCCTATCAAAGCCCGTTTAAATAATTAAAAAATTGGTAAAACTTTAGTCGCTGATTTTACCCCCTTGAAGTCATTTTCCTTTTTAATGTAACTATATAAGGATGAAGGATAGATTAAAGCTTTTCAAATAAAAAATGTTTAATTTTTGGTGCTCTTTCACCCTATATTAAAAATTCACCCCTATCAGAGCCTGTTTAAATAATATAGAAATTGATAAAACTTTAGTCATTGATTTTACCCCCTCGAAGTCAATTTCCTTCCTAATGTAACTGTATAAGGACGTGGGATAGAGAAAAGCTTTTAAAATAATAAATGTTTAATTTTCGATGCTCTTTCAATCTATACTAGAAATTTCCCCCTATGAAAGTCTATTTAAATAATATAGAAATTGGTAAAACTTTAGTCGTTGATTTTACTCCCTCGAAGTCATTTTCCTTTTTAATGTAACTGTATAAGGACGTGGGATACAGAAAAGCTTTAGAATAAAAAATATTTAATTTTCAATGCTCTTTAACCCTACAATAAAACTTTCTGCATATGAGAAGAAACAATGTTTAAGAAACACCAAAATTGGTAAAACCTTAATCGTTGATTTCACCCCCTCGAAGTCATTTTCCATTTTAATGTAACTTTATAGTGACATGTGATACAGAAAAGCTTCTAAAATAATAAATATTTCATTTTCAATGCTCTTTCAATCTACTCTAGAAATTTTCCCCTATAAACGTCTGTTTAAATAATAAAAAAAATTGGTAAAACTTTAATCGTCGATTTTACGAAGAAATTATTCGCCCTTTAACTCGTTACGCTCAACGTGCACGCGAATTTTTTGATTAAAGAATTCTTTCAAAATGTAACACTCGAATACTTTCGCGAGCTACTGTACGTATCTCGAAAGAGGAATAATTACCTCGTTTCTTAACTTTCATACGTAACCGCGCTTTTTACGAAATTCGATGAAATTTAGCCCCGTTTCGTTAATTATCCCTGTGTTTGCGTATGCTTTAATAATTAAACGTGGTGCAATGGTACATGGAAATATAAATAATTCAATCGGGCTAATGGTCGCCGGGTTTGATCGCGTTGTGGAAAATGAAACGGAACGAAGTAACGACACGGTAATTAAATTTACGCGGCCGGAGTTTCGGTTATTTCTGAATTTCCGCACTTTCGTATCGCGCGAGGGTGGCGGCCGAGAGAAATCTGGTAATCGACGTGACACGGAGAATCCGCAACACCCACGTGTGTGCCACGACCACGCGTGTAAGTCCTAAGAATTTAATTCCGGCTCATCGTGATCAACGACTCCACAAGTGCTCGCCAACGGAAAGAGAGATGTCATGGTCCAGTTTTATGGAAAGAATGGTACCGGCTGATTTATGAAAACTACCCTAATACCGTGATTCGCGAATTTTAGAAGCGACGATAATTCTGGAATTTTGCGGAAAAAAGGTAGGAAATTCGCTGTTATCCCATCCTTTCGTCACGAGTCTCTCTGACTATTGGATTTATGGGAATTATGATTGTACGAAGATCTATGAATTTTAAGTGTGACGATATTTTTTGATTTTATAAGAAATTTGTAGAAAATCGGTAGGGAAAAGGTAGAAAATTCGGTGTTATCTGATCTTTTCGTTACAAGTGTCTGATCATTCGGTTTATGAGAATTATGGTTGTACGAAGATCTATGAATTTTAAGTGTGACGATATTTTTTGATTTTATAGGAAATTTGTAGAAAATCGGTAGGGAAAAGGTAGAAATAGGGAAAGGGTAGAAAATTTGCTGTTATCTGATATTTTCGTTATGAGTCTCTCTGATCATTGGATTTATGGGAATTATGTTTGTACGAAGATCTATGAATTTTAAGTGCGACGATACTTTCTGATTTTATAGGAAATTTGTAGAAAATTTGTAGGATAAAGGAGAAAATTCGCCACGAGTCTAATCATTCGTGACTCCTAGATCGATATCTTCGATCAAATTACCCGGAGAGAATGGTACCAAGCTTATAAGAATTATCTGGATACGAAAGATTCGCCAATTTTAAAAGCGAATATTCTTCCTAAATTTGCAGAAAATCCATTTAAAAAAATACAAAACAGGCTACCATCATTCGAGACCCCCAAATCGATACTCTAGATGGAATTGCGAGAAGAGAATGGTACCAAGCTGACTTATAAAAATTATCCGGATACGAAAGATTCGCGAATTTTAATAGCGAATATTTTTCCCAAAATTTACATAGGATATAGGCTACCAATTATCTTTTGTCACGAATCCCTAATCATTCCCGTCTCGTAGATCGATACCATTGATGGAATTTTGCGAAAAGAATGGTACCAAGCTGACTTATAAAAATTATTCCGGTACGAAAGATTCGCGAATTTTATTAACGAATATTTTTCTTAAATTTACATAGGAAACAGGCTACCAATTTTCTTTCATTAGGAATCCCTAATCGTCCACGACTCGTAGATCGATATTCTCGATCGAATTGCGAGAAGCGATTGGTACCAAGCTTATAAGAATTATCTGGATACGAAAAATTTGCCAATTTTAGTAGCGAATATTCTTCCTAAATTTGCAGAAAATCCATTAAAGAAAATACAAAACAGGCTATCATCATTCCTGACTCCTAAATCGATACTCTAGATGGAATTGCAAGAAGAGAATGGTACCAAGCTGACTTATAAAACTTATCCCGATACGAAATATTCGCGAATTTTAATAGTAAATATTATTCCTAAATTTACTTAGAAAACAGGTTACCAATTTTTTTTCGTCACTAATCTCTAATCACCCATGACTCGTAGATCGATATTCTCGATCGAATTGCGAGAAGAGATTGGTACCAAGCTGACTTATAAAAATTATCCCGATACGAAATATTCGCGAATTTTAATAGTAAATATTTTTCCCAAAATTTACATAGTAAACAGGCTACCAATTTTCTTTCATTAGGAATCCCTAATCATCCGCGACTCGTAGATCGATATTCTCGATCGAATTGCGAGAAGAGATTGGTACTTATGAAAATTATCCGAATACGAAAAATTCGCGAATTTTTCTTCCTAAATTTACATAGAAGACAGGCTATCAATTTTCTTTTGTCACAAATCTCTCTCTAATCATCCCCGTCTCGTAGATCGACATCTTCGACGTAATTGCGCGAAGATGACGCTGTTTACCAGAGTAAACCGCTGAAAAATTCGCAATAAAAATAGAAAAGTCGCTGGCGCCTTTTCCTTTCATCACGAATCCGTAATCATCCGTGACTCGTGGATTTTCGCCAGAAAAGGTCGGGAGCAGAGGGAACACAGGCGGCGTACTCGATTCTCAGGCACGCCACGTTCGAGCGGAATTAAATGGACACCGGTTTTCCGGCGCGTATCGCGAAAACGCTGCAATCCCGTGGCCAGCATTCTTACGTCGCACGGAATTCGTAATCGCTGGTGCCTGTCAACGGAGAGTCCGCGGCTCCGATTGCACGGTCCTCGCGAGATTCCTTTCCCCGATGCACTGTTCCACTTCGTCGAAATTCAATTTCGCGTATCCCTGTATTCCCATCGAACAGGCAAAAACCGTCGCAATCGCGGTACGACTCGATGAAAACGCGTCCTCGTTATTCGTGTCTCCGCTTTGTTTTCTTCCTCGTCGGAATTCCTTTTCCATTTTTTCCTTTCCAGCCTTTTTCCTCGCATTGCTGGAATTCCTCCTTAGCATCCCTTTACCGCCGCAACGTTTCTTCTCTAATTCCGATCTACTTGCAATTTTATCTCTACTCGCGAGTTCGATCGATCGCTATACTTTTCTCATTTCTTATACCGTTTTTCGTTTAACGGATCATTCTCGAGGTTAAATTTGTCAATTTTATAGAGGCAATCGCGGATCAGATATCGTGGATCAGCGATGGAAGCTGGAAACCGTAACTGCAGACCGGAAGTGACCTCTTAGAAATCATTCGCGGACCCCTTCATCTGGAACCATTTTGGAGAAAGTGACCACTATTGGCTGACTGGCTATTGGCTCACCGCAACCATAGACAATGTCTATGGCGATCGAGTATTCCCCAGGAACGATTTTGGAGAAAGTGAACACTGGTCACCGACTAACCACAGGGTGGACACTGCTCGGGGAAGTTCTTGGAACCGGAAACGTCCCCAATTAATCACTAGGGGTTAACGATTTGCGGCAAAAACGTCGCTGATTTGCTCACACCAGTGGACGGTGGCTACTGATTTTGAAAATAGCGACAGCGACCTAGCCAGTTGGCTGACCATAAATTGGATACCAGATTAGGTGGTTGGGATCTTGCATTGCAGGTATTATGGTACACAATCTTCGCAATATCGAAAATCTCTTGAATTATCCAATTGACAATCGCAAAAATTAATAAACGAATCGCGAAAATTAATAGATCGTTAATGGTTATTGTTCAATTCGAATTGGACTTTTTATCTTAATTCTACTTTCGCTGCATCGTCGATTCTTTTGAATTTTCTAATTCCTTATTCCATTTGCCACACCGATGTTAATTATAATTCAATTCGAATTTTAATTTTTACTTTAATTCTACTTTCGCGATATAGTCGATTCTTACGATTTTTCTAATCTTTTATTCCACTCGTCACGCCATTATTAATTGTTATTATTTAATTCGAATTTGAATTGTTACTTTAATTCTATCTTCGTGATATAGTAAATTCTTGCGATTTTTCCAATGCCTTATTTCACTCGCCATGCCATTATTAATTATTATTATTCAATTTGAATTTGAATTTTTATCTTAATTCTACTTTTACGATACTTGTGAATTTTTTCGATTTTCTGATCTCTTATTCCACTCGTCGCGTTATTATTAATTATTATGATGCAATTCGAATTTGAATTTTGATCTTAATTCCAGTTTCACGATATTCATTCGATTTTTCTAATCCCTTACTCCACTCGCCAGGCCGATTTCCAGCAAGAATCGCATTCTCCCAGTAGCACCTGCTTAATGGCAATTAATAGTACGTTGCTTAAGTATTCCAGCTCCCGATTCGCATGTGCGATGTCCGAAGCATAGCATCGTGAATTTCCTACAGGCTCGTTTCACTTTCGCGGCCATGTATGGCTAGCTAGCAGCGGAGTTCGATCGGCCTTAAACGCGATCGCCGATTTACGAGCAGCATCGACGCCATTGTAAATGGAAGCCGTGTTTAACCGCGTGTTTTACGGCTCCCTGTCGTGCCGACTGCCTTGTTTCACCCGATGCACGGCTTAAAAACGTTGCTCCAATTAGTCATTTCCCGTGATACGAGACATCGGTACCGTCATTCTCTGTCTCCCTGCTCCAGCGAGGAGAAACTTCCTCCGGAGAACCTACAGGGAGACCAGAAACCTCCAGCGGATAGAAAAATTCCGCAATTCCCGCGGAAACTTTGGAAAAATATTATCGTTAAAGGTGTAAGGGTATGGAAAAGCGTGCGAGCTCTGGTTAAAAATAAGGCGGCGAATTATGAGCACTTAGCAGCGATAACCGGAGTCTCGAGTCGAAGAGACGATCCACTTGAGCCAAGCGGCGATCCTGATGGATGAACAAAGGAGGTCCATCCTTAACCACTTGCGGTGGCAAGAAATTCACAACCGCGTATACCAGAACGGTCCAGTATTTCTGTAACAATTGCCTAACGACGTGTGTACCACGTCGTTGGGATTCTGTGACAAAAGCATTACAACGTGCGTGACACGTCTTTCCAGCGCAAGTGGTTCATCCATTTGCATCCAAGCGCGGAATATTCCGCGAGCCACAACTGTCGTCTATCACCGAGCGCGGAATTATCCGCGAGCTGCGACTATCGCCTATCACCGAGCGCGGAATAATCCGCGAGCTGCAACTGTCGCCTATCACCGAGCGCGGAATAATCCGCGAACTGACTGTTTCCATTACCAATTGCTGAATATTCTTCATATCCGCAGATCACGTTTGATCAGCCCCTACATCGCTAGGATGTAGAGTTTACTTCACTATTTAATTTCACTACAACAATTACCAATATATGGAAACGGAGAATAATTAGTATACAGAGCTGTTTAAAATTCCTGTGCTGGAAGAATCGAAAAATCGAAGACACGAGAGTATCATATCGTCGATTATCTCTCGCGTGGGATAACTGTTCGACCTGGCCCATGAAAGGACCGACGAACAACAATGAGCTCTACTCCATTTTCCTTTTAACGCGGAATCCACGAGGACCGATTGTCCCAAGAAGGCCGGCAAACATCTTGGCAAGAAAGGGCCGAGGAATTTGACTTTCATTAGTCCGAAAAAAGGGGTTGGGCCTGGGTGACGACGGAATATCGATGACTTTCAAATTCGCCGACGCTAATAATGCTTCGCGGCTTGCCGGTGATGCACGCCGTTTATTTACTCGGCATCCAGAGCCGGCCGATCGCTTTCAGAGGCCGAGCCAAGAAAGTTTACCCCGTGTCAACACGGGGACTCTTCTCCCGCGACGAGAGGGGAGAAAAAATGGGAGTAAAGTCTGGCTAAAGTCGTAGTAAATTCTGAAAAATTGACCGACCACTCCATTCTTCCGAATGCGGAATTAATTGGCAGATTCTGGGACGAGGAAGTCTATCTGTGGAGCTGGATTCTGTTGGATGGCAAGCGAACACCAGACGTGCTACTCGTCTATGGTGTTGCCATAACGAGTGACAGGAGGAAAACTACTCTACTCTATGACTATTCTGTGGATTTGGTTTTATTAGTGTAAATGCGAGTGTGTGAAGTTGAATTATGGCACGAATGTAGATATGTGTGTTTTTGGAAGTGTGAGTGGAAGATCTAGAATGCGCGGTATTGTGCAATAGTTATAGGTCAGAGGTAATACAAACAATATGTTGCGAGGAGAGTCAGTTTGTTATGAAAAGCGTGAAAGCGAACAGTGACGAGATAATAATAGTATTAAGAGAAATTTCACCACACACACCTAATCGTTGTAATCTTTTTGTGACGTGTGTATATTATAATTTAAAATAAGTATATAATTGTTAAACAGCAAACTCACATATTCCAGCCTTTTTCCTAGAAATTTCACCACACACACCTAATCGTTGTAATCTTTTTGTGACGTGTGTATATTATAATTTGGAATAAATATATAATTGTTAAACAGCAAACTCACATATTCCAGCCTTTTTCTTATTATTTCCAGTTTTATTCAGGCAACAGAATAGCTAGCATGTGTCATGCTAAGACCTCTTCTTTCGGTAGATCTATATCTGCGATGGTGAACCTTTCGAACACAGAATCGCAAAATTCACAAAGAAATCTAATTTATCTACAGTACTGTGACACACCTAACCTAACCTTTTAAACACGATATCTCAAAATTCATGAAGAAACCTAGGTTAACTCGAATACTGTGTCACACCTAACTTAACCTAACCTAACTTTTTGAACATGGTATCTCAAAATTCACAAAGAAACCTAGCTCAACTCGAGTAGTGTGTCATATCTAGAAATATTCCTAATTTTGCACTATTTGTTGCTTTATTAAAAAAGAAATATATTTTGAATATATTTATTTATTAAAATATAAAAATAAATAATTCTGATTTGACACACGTGTTACATAGATTCGTCATCACTGTTCTATACCGTTACTTCGCTATATATACGTGAGTAGCTGTACTATAATTTTATAATTAATAAATATATTTGTAGAGGACGAGATTAGGGAGATACTATACTGATTGATAAACAATGATGCAATTGGAATACAAGAGGTTGAGCTTTCGCTATACTCTAACATTCGCTGACTTCCCTGACCTCACTCTTACACCTAACACTCGCTGTTTTATACTGTCTCTTAACCACTTGTCCTACGATTTAAGTTCCAATAGCGTGTGCCATAATCAACAACAGGGTCGGTCATACGGTGCGCCGTTTCACGCGAACGCGGCGTAGAATAACACGTAACCGAGGCAGAGAGACACCGGCGACAATTAAGCACGAGCCTGACTAATGAAAATAATCGTTAAATGTCGCCTAAGCACGTCTAAATTACTATTTTTCGAGCTATGTAAATTATCAATTTCCTTGACCAAATAATTACGCAGGTGTCTCCTGTATGCCCACCGAAACCCTTGGAATCGATCCTCTACTATTGGTGAAGGACCACTCTATCACCCACCCTAAATTTTTCTTAGAATAGTGAAAAAATTGTAAGGATGTAGAATAAATATTACTAACCGAGCTCTCGTTCGAAGACTGCGAAGGTCCAATGGCACGTGGCACGATCAACAGGAAAACGATTCACGCGTCGAGTCATTTCGTCCTAACCTGGCGAAGAATAACTCGCAACTGAGACACAAGCACGTCGACGGAAATTCACCGCGAGCCTGACCTGTGTTTTGTTTACGTTAGGTTCCATCTAGAAGCTACGCCTCGCACCCAAGTCGTGTTTAACCAAACTCGTGATTTTATTACTACGAGTCTCGCACGACATTCTAGGCGAAGGTGTTACCATTGAAATATCCTACATATTTTTATTAGATAAATCTTGACAGATTGACAGTGGATGGCCCAAAGATCCTAGCAAGATTGAGACGATTTTCTATAATTATCGCAGCCTTCTTTCTTTTTATTTTCATTTTCTGGTCCTTTCAGATAGCAGAGGAGTTAGCACGTGTCACACGAAATCCTTCTATATCGTTACTATACGATAGACAGATTATTATTACAAAGAAACCTTGACAGATCCAAAGTGGATGGCCCATAGATCCTAGGAAGACTGAGAGAATTTTCTATAATCACCCCAGCCTTTCCCTTTTTACTTTCAGATCCTGTCAGACAGAAGAGGAGCTAGCATGTGTCACACGAAATCCTTCTATATTCTTACTCCACTAATTAATAGATATATTTTTATTACAAAGAAACCTTGACAGATCCGAAGTGGATGGCTCATAGATCGTCACAAGGTCGCAAGAATTTGCTATAAATACCGCAGCCTTTTTCCTTTTTATTTTCATTTTCAGATCTTTTCAGACAACTGAGGAGCTACCACGTGTCACACGAAATCCTTCTATATTCTTACTTCACTAATTAATAGATATATTTTTATTACAAAGAAACCTTAACAAATTCGAAGTGGATGGCCCATAATCCAAAGTAAGATCGTGAGAATTTTCTATAATTATCCCAGCCATCTTTCTTTTCATTTTCAAATCCTTTCAGACAGCAGAGAAGCTAGCATGTGTCAAACGAAATCCTTCTATATTCTTACTTCACTGATATAATAGATATTATTATATTTTTATTACAAACGAACCTCGACAGATTGGAAGTGAATGATCCAAAGATCCTCGTCACCCTCGGAAAGAACCAACTACTCTGATGTCTGCCAACGTCTGTCAACGTCTGCGACTGTCTAAAAAGAGCGCTATCTCGAGGTCCTGCTTGAATTATCAACGCGTACGTGCAAAATCGTGAACGAAATTTGATAACGCTTATCCTTGTCAAATATTTGCGCGATTCGACGCGTTATTACGCGTTTTCTTCGCACGAGCAAAATCCTGCTCGTGACCGATTCGCGACACGCGATCGCCGATTTCGCGACTCGAACCGACCTCTCTCGCGAAAGCCTGAAAGACTGCCGCGATTCTTCGGCGTGTTAGACACAATGGCGCGCTGTTTTATGATCTTGCTCGGAGGATTTCGACGAAAATATCCCTGGTCCTCTGTTGCAACTACGCTTAATCCGGGGCTTCTCGAATTTACGATTACACTCGCGGATTCGCCGGTGGATTTTACGCGAGACGAGGCAGGAGGGAGCGAAAAATGGAAGAGGTAAGATACAGCGAGTTAGTAAATTGGCAGGAGAATAATGGAGGGCTCCGGTTGAAAGGATTCTTCCTTTAATTTCGCAAGAAAAGCCGAGATTCGCGATCGGTCTGCCGATACATAAATCAGTATCCAGTTATCTATAGCCTACCTGCCCGAACCATAACGATAAAATTTTACGCCTATTATTCCTTTATGCATCGCTAAATGGTAAGTCGACTCGGGAGTGCTTGAAAAGGGAATCAGGCTGAGAGAATTCGAAGCCATCACGGCGAACTTTACGGCTTTCTCCTAATTACTTTCTATTAAAATTCGCGTTAAAAATATCGGGACGAATGGAACGACAAAGAGATTTACGATTCGCACGCAATTCCCATTCGCTGCCAGCAGGAAATTTTAAGGCCGAGCACGGAATTCATTAAACGACATCGCGAACATGCTCGCGAGCACGCGCGTGATCAAAAAATTCGTCTTCCACGATGCGTTCTATCCCTGGCTCGTACCAACGATAATCCGTGTCGTTCCATGGAGAATATTACGGTGTCCCATAAGTTTTTTCCACGC
Source organism: Eufriesea mexicana (assembly GCF_001483705.2). Lineage (NCBI taxonomy): Eukaryota > Metazoa > Arthropoda > Insecta > Hymenoptera > Apidae > Eufriesea > Eufriesea mexicana. Next base: position 233,009 of record NW_016915711.1, on the reverse strand, counting down.
CACGCTATGTATGTCCTCGAGCCGGCTATGTTTGTTAACATGCAGACTTATCTATTGTGCGTTTATGGCATCGATTTCAGTCGTCCCGCAGCTCTTTCAAAGTACGTTTCGTTGGTGACAAAGTCTCTTTTAACCCCTTGGTTACTGTGGGCGCCTATGGGCGCTTAGAAATTTTGCGTTTGTGACACGAAGGGTGTCTATAGGCGCATAAAAATTTTGCATTTGTAACACGAAGGATGCCTATAGGCGCTTAGAAATGTTGAGTTTGTGACCCAGAGAACGTCTATAGGCGCTCGGCGTAGTTTGGCTCCCTGACACGGAGGGCGCTTGTTTTCACAAAAATGGCGCACATCGTAACTCAATTCCTGCCGTATGTTATGGCCACTACGTATCAAAGTCTGCCGTAATCAAGGGGTTAAAATCTTTTTCTACGCCGTTCGATATGGATAGCCAAAAGAAGCATTTGCGGCATGTTATTCGTCATTGCTTTAAAAAAGGTAGTAGTGCAAAGGACACTGCAGACGAGATTTGCACCGTTTATGGGAGTGGTACTACGACTATTAGAACCGTCCGCAATTGGTTTAAGAAATTTCGAGCTGGAAATTTTGACTTGAAAGATGAAGACCGCAGCGGTCGCTCAGCAACCACGGATATGGGCCTCATCAATTTTACAAGTAAAAATTTTAGAAAGAGGGCATAATGAGGCTTCCTGAGAAATGGAAGAAGATAATAGAGCAAAACGGTTCATATATAACACAGTAAATCAACCTTAAACAACAAATATCGTCTATTGATTTCGCATCAAAAAAGAAGGAAGAAACTTATGGGACAGCCTATTATTTCCGCCATTTCTTATTTTTAACCTGCAACTCCAACTGGACCATCTAGAGTACCCGAGTGCTCTAATACGGATCACGACACGACGGTTTACTCTCTATCGAGGAAGAAGCATGTACCAAAGGAAGCTGATGGACTTCCAGACGCAATTTCGACTTTATCTTGCTAGGTAAAAGAGATTTTGTTCGATCTCTAGATACAGCTAGTCTATCACGATCATAGATACACGTGTGCATGATAAGTTCCAGCAAGATTCTACGTATACTTTGCTACGTACGATCGTTTAAAATTCACTGTACTGTACTTAGCATGAAAGATAGAAGATACATTATGATGATGGAGTCCATAATTTCAGCGGAATTAGTCGAAGCTTCGTGAAATTGCATCCTTCGATTACAGTATTAAAATTGACGTATTAAAATATTCTGAAACTACTCGATTCCAGAATACCGTGTCTTACGAAATTTGTATGAATTTTATTATTTTTGTATAACCTCAAACCGAGGTTCTATCTCAACCCTTTGATTATGGCAGACTTTGGAAAGCACTATACGATAAGAATCCATTAGCGATGTACACTGAGAATGGTGAAACTTTAGAGGTGTGCATTTCTGAGAAATTATCGCTATATTTCACTACATTGAAATAATTTAGTTATTTATTCCTTTGTATTCTGCGTTACTTAAAATTTGACAGGAAAAGGAACTTTTGAACGCCTTTGGCAAGATTTCTAAGCGCCTTTAGGCGTCCCAGTATCACAAATGCAAGATTACTAAGCGCCTTTAGGTGCCTACAGTAGTCAAAGGACTAAGCAGCACAGTTGCTAAAGGATTTTAAATAATATTCGAATTTTTAGTAGTTTACTACTTTGTGGGGGGTCCACCCTCATGGTTGTTGTTATCAATTTCTCTGAAGGTACCCTCAATGTGAGGGTGGTGCTAGAAGAGGCGAAAGAATGTGCTATGTTGCTAGACGCTTCTAGCGACATCTGATATTTTGTCAATTCTAATAAAACCTAACAGTGTAAGTCACTTCCTTCTAAGCAACTGTAAAGAAAGCACGTATAGTTATTCTGAGAGATTATTCCGGTAAAACCTAACCTATCCACGGTATTCTTCAACAAATGAAAATAAAGGGATGCATTTCGTCCTGGGCCCGCTAGTGAACTCGTCAATAAGGCTAGCAGGCCCTATCTTAAATAGGGATACTATTTGAAAGTTTGGAAATTCTATATATATAATATATATATAGGAAACAGAGGGTTTTTACCAAGGACTTGCGAAAAAGACCTCCAAATAGGAATCCATCTATTGGCTAGGGTGAAAATGATGCTGCCACAATTCTAAATAGTAGTACGTGAAGATCCATGAACTTACAAGGAGAGTGCAAGTCCTTCATTTAGTTGAAACTTTGCAGGTTTGTAGATTTATAACTATTGAGATATTTAAGATTAAGATTAAAGCTTTAAAGCTTTATTATTCTTAACACTAGAACTACCAACCTAGTCAAAATGTCTGATCCCAGAATTTTCCTTTTTGCAATCACTGAACACATACACCTGCTTTAAGAATAAAATTGGTATCAGCTCGTATTAAGAAAGAACTGTAATCAATATATTTACTCATATTCATCGTACCGCTGAAATTACTGTAATCTGTGCACGTTATAGTTAGGTACCCATTAAAGATCGGTAGTTCTAGTGTTAACTAGAGATTCCTTTCCAATAGTTATCCATAGTTATCAAGTGGCATTGTGACCTAACAGCAACATCCAAAAATTGCTATCAACGTGACACCATTAAGCCACAACAGCACTTGACAAATATTCCAAATAAATCTGTAATTGAGGCAATAATAATTATAAATCTACCTCAAAAATCTATCTATTAATCCTGATGATAAATATCTCGAAAGCTATCAAGCTAGTTACCCTTATAATATATTTTCTTGAACTGGGTGACTAAATCTACAAACTTGCAAAGATTCAACTAAATCTATGACTCGAAGGACTTGAACTCTCCTTGTTAGTCGAACCGAACTGAAACCATAACCGACGAAGAAGCAACTAAGTACTCTGCGATGCAGGAAAGAAATCATCTTTGCATTCGGTTGCGGGACAAGAGAGGTATTCCACTTGCTCCGCCTATACTCTCGTTAGTAATACCCACTCTTCTATAACACTCCCAAAACTACTATCTCCAAGTTTGATAACGTGATACGTTAACATAGGCGTAAGACATCCGCGAAAGAAATGTTATCTCAGAGTTAACTTACAATGAATTGGAAGCACTACTACGCTTTGGGATGAGTCTAAGCTCTTGCATCTATTTTTTGCGTCTGTCTCGCTTTGTCTCGTTGCTTTGTTCGCTTTCTTTGTCACATGGTGTTCTATGACCGGGCTAATAGGAAGGGATCAGTTTTACCAATAAGGGAAGCGTTTTACTCTACTTCTGCCATGATGTTAGAATGGTTGGGCTGGTGGGGATTCCGTCCTACAAGTTTCTCAGATGACTTCTTTCCTGCAACGCGGAGTAGTCACCGATCAATGCAGCTGTAACGCGCACGACGAGTTATCTCGTCACGGTCCCAGATGCACTCGATGAGCCATTCGTTGATCATGATCACCGTCATTGATTTCTTTAAATCTTCCCACGCGTTCGTCTCTGGTTGACGATCATTATCGACTTCGTTGGCAACCTGGAAAATTCGTCACCGACACTGCTGTCGTTGGCAACGGGCGTGGCGAATTAACTCGTCACCGCAAATTTACCCAGCATGTATGAGCGGACCGTGTTTTCGATGAACGGTCTCCACGGTTAATGGGTTAATAGCTGCAATTATGCGAGTTCGGGGCGCAACGAGAGTTCGGGTAATAAGTAGACCTTAAACAAACTCGGCTCCAATCTATCCCGCGGTTATGGCGACGGTGTTATGCTCGTCTTAGCTTGACAGAGGAAAAAGCGAAAATTTATCGTACCGTCTCACGGTGTCGCTGGACTCAAACGATATTCCTTTTCCTTCTGCCGGCGAGTAACCAGGTTACACGGCTTCTAGCGACAGTTTCGAGAGGCGAACGAGATTTTCCGATCCGACGACGAAGTGAAAGGTAATCGTGAAAAAGCTAACGAGTTCCTTGCCAGCCGACTGATAAACGCGCGGCCGATAAAACTAATCGCTCGATCGGCGTCCACGCACGATTTTATTTCCGCGAGGGCACAGTCGCCTTTGTGTTAAGCCAAGCATCGCTCGTGATAAGATAAAACAGAAGGAGGAAAGAAACGGAGGATTCTCGAATCCGTTTGAACAGTAATCGCGAAACCATCGAATTCGATCGATCATTCCGGAGAGAGGATCTATACGGATCAAATTCCTACGTTTAGCTTCACGACATATTGGACAACCTAAGTCAGTTACCTGTCATAACTATGAATTTATATTCTCATCGCTCAGTTTAACACGTTAGGAATTCCTAGGGATTTTTAGGGATCTCTAGGGAGCGCTAGACTTTCCATTCAGGCCCGATCGGCCCAGACTAGGACCAAAAGGTGCTAACTTTTGGTGTCAAATTCTTCGCCATTTTTGGATCTAATGTTTGGGAATTCCTGTTATAACAATTGGTACAGTATCTCCGAAGTTTGTGAACACCTGGCCCGTCACCGGTGGCCCACGTGACAGCCGAATCTGGGCCTGAACGGAACGCCAAGCAAAACGGATTGGGCACTTAACGTGTCAATAACGTTAGGAAGAAGAAGAGAAATCTCTGGTATTATTTTTGTTTATAAAGTGTTCTGATATATTAGAAAAATTGTCAACCAATGTTCCAACTTTTCATTTAAAACGATACAACTTTCTTCATATACAACGTGAAACCGCTTTTGCATACCACTCAGGTATTAATAGAATGATTATTAATGTTAACGACACTTATCCTACCCTAGATCTATTCAGCCAATCTCTTCACTCTATAAGACAGCTACTATATTGCACCTCGTTGTAAAAAAATTTTTTTCTTTCTTTTTATAGTTATACACATCTCGTCTGATTGTATATTTGTATATTTTTATTTTTATTTTTATTTGTTACCGTTAATTTTATACCTCGCTGTAATAATTTTCTTGCAATTTTTCTAATGAGTTAATCCCGTATATATAAATAAATAAATAAATAAATTAAAAATCGTGTTTGGAGATATTTAAAATCGGGAGATCGTCCTTGAAACCACGATATAGATGAGAAGACCGAGAAAAGATCAAATGATACACCAAAAATAAATAAGTAAATAAGTAAATAAATAAATTAAAAACCGTGTTTGGAGATATTTAAAATTGGGAGATCGTCCTTGAAACCACGATATAGATGAGAAGACCGAAAAAAGATCAGATGATACACCGAAAATAAATAAATAAATAAATAAATTAAAAATCATGTTTGGAGATATTTAAAATCGGGAGATCGTCCTTGAAACCACGATATAGATGAGAAGACCGAAAAAAGATCAGATGATACACCGAAAATAAATAAATAAATAAATAAATAAATTAAAAATCGTATTTGGAGATATTTAAAATCGGCAGATCGTTCTTTAACCACAGTATAGATGAGAAGACCGAGGAAAGATGAAATGATACACCGAAAAAGCTTCGCATAATGAGAAAAAACTTCGACAAGCTTCCCCTTTCGATTTGTTTCGTAAAATACAGACGAAATCTAAGTGCAAGTGGAAAATATAAAAATTGCATTTATACTGCGATGATTTAAATTATACTTTCGCGAAGTGGCGTGGGGAGAAATTGAATCGTTAGGATGAGTTTCCAGTCGTGTCCATAATTAATTTTTCTCCGCTATCCTTTTCCTGTCAAAATATTTTTAGCAACCGCAGTAATTATTACATGAAACTGGTCTAATTGTAGACAAAAAGAATTGGATTTTTTATTTCCTAATTTCGGATTGTACCCATTTACATGACACGCGGTGGCAGAAAATTGGACAGCCAATTTTCTAAATTCGCAACTGTCGTACTTTAATTTCAATTTATCAGAACCGTAAAATTTTTAATATAACAGCCACCCAAAAATTTGTAATTATTTTCCCGCTTGCGCACATATCGAATCCTCCTCATAGTTGCAATAATAATTTCGAATTAAATATACAAATATAATATATAATCATATAATTTCGAATTAAATATACGATTTAATTTAAAATCGATTTAATTTAAATTTTCTTTGATTTAACAGAAATTTTCCATGTCAGCAAAATTTTTCGCGAACTTATTTTTCAAATTGTCACTCAAGCCCTGGCGTACACGCAAAATCTCTCGCTTCTCGATGCACCCCTTCAGAGTTTCGACAGCCGTTTAATCCATCCACGTGTAGAACTCGTGCAGGAATTTGACGAAATTCATCGAGGAACCGAGACCGAGAGGTCTCGACTCCTAAACAAACTGCGCTTTTTCCACGGGAACATCTTTCCAGGAGCAGCCAGTTCCACGGTTGCTTTTCAAGCAACATCGGAACGTCTGCTGGAACGCGTTAGCACCGGTGCCTCGTCTCGCGAATTCTGTGGGGATTAAATTATTCGTCCCGGTGTTTGGAATATTTCCCTCGTTATCTAGTGTCCCGACAGCTCGTAAGATTTACGAATCCGCTCGCGACTTAATGCGACTCCGCTTGAATCGTCGCGCACAGCCAGCGACGAAGAGGATTTCGCGACGAGTGGACTTGAAAATTGCGCCATTGTCCGCGCTGCTTCTTTAACGCGAAAAATATCAAGAAACTTCGCGGCGATAACTTCATTACTGCTGAACTACCACGACTCGATAATTAGAAGCTCGAGAGATAATTTTGAAATTTTTTAAAAAACCGATATCTAAGTAAATTCCTAAGAAATTTTGAAGAAAATAGAAGCAGTGATACTATGCTTGGTTACAAAAATATTTCTATACACAATTTGTACAGGAAAAAATTTTTTCCACGGCTCGATAATCAGAAGCTTTCGAAATAATTTTGAAAATTTTATTCTACCGATATCAGGGTGAATTCCTATGAAATTTCGAAGAAAATGGAAGCAGTGATACTATGCTTGGTTACAGAAATATTTCTATACACAATTTGTACAGGAAAAAATTTTTCCATAGCTCAATATTTAAAAGCCTGCAAGATAATTTTGAAAATTTTATTCTACCGATATCTGGGTGAATTCCTAAGAAATTTCGAAGAAAATGGAAGCAGTGATACTATGCTTGGTTACAGAAATATTTCTATACACAATTTGTACAGGAAAAAATTTTTCCATAGCTCAATATTTAAAAGCCTGCGAGATAATTTTGAAAATTTTATTCTACCGATATCTGGGTGAATTCCTAAGAAATTTCGAAGAAAATGGAAGCAGTGATACTATGCTTGGTTACAGAAATTTTTCTATACGTAATTTATACAGGAAAAATTTTTTCCACAGCTCGATGATCAGAAGCTTGCGAAATAATTTTGAAAATTTTATTCTACCGATATCTGGGTGAATTCCTAAGAAATTTCGAAGAAAATGGAAGCAGTGATACTATGCTTGATTACAGAAATATTTCTATACGCAATTTGTACAGGAAAAATTTTTTCCACGGCTCGATAATCAGAAGCTTGCGAAGTAATTTTGAAAATTTTATTCTACCGATATCAGGGTGAATTCCTATGAAATTTCGAAGAAAATGGAAGCAGTGATACTATGCTTGGTTACAGAAATATTTCTACACACAATTTGTACAGGAAAAAATTTTTCCATAGCTCGATATTTAAAAGCCTGCGAGATAATTTTGGAAATTTTTTTCAACCGATATCTGGGCAAATTTCTAGGAAATTTCGGTGAAAATGGAAGCAGTGATACTGTCTTTAATCACGGAAATTTTACTGTATGCAATTCGTACAGGAAAAAAATTTTTCCACGATTCAATAATCAATAGCTCGCGAGGTAATCTTGGAAATTTTATTCTACCGATATCTGGATAAATTTCTAGAAAATTTCGGAGAAAATAGAAGCAGAGATACCGCCTTTGATCATGGAAATTTTCTATACTACTTACTTATTGCTAACTTATTGCCATTAATATAACAGATTACAAATAAATCTACGTATAACAAAAATTTCTAGATTCTCCAAATTTTTGGAATCATGCTGGAATAATTGGAAGTTGGTCGATTAATTTTTAACGAAAGTTCAATTTGTTACCAATTGAAATCATGCTCGAAATTAAAACCTAACTCCAAATACGATCCCAAATACATCTTCGTCTAAAATCTTCGAGTGCAAAGGGTTGACGATTCTGAAAGAAATCAGCCGCTTTAGAAGTGCTTCTTTAATCCCAGGAACCACGCGAAATTCCAAAAACTCAAGAGCGTGTTTCCCAGAGACAATCGAACTGGTCGATTGCTCCTCGAAGAGCGTTCCATTACTTTATCGTCGCCCTGCCGAGCTGCCAGGAGCAAGTTTCCACCTTTCCTCCACGTCCTTAATCCCAACCGGTCGAAAGAGTATCCGGTAAAGCATCCTCCGCGAGAAACAATCTCGCTGTCCAAACAGAAACGGGAAGCCGTCGTTTCCCGCGAAACATCGTTTACCGCTAGGGTCAAGGGTTGAAGCTCGTCGAGGAAATCGTTTCCGGGGAGCATCGACGGCGACGAGGTGCGAAATAAATTTATCAGCACCAACACTCGGAGGGAAATCACGCTCGCGTATTTTCCTCCCCCGATTATTACGCCTTGTCACGTGTATCCCCGTTCCCCATTGTTGCACGCGTGGATGTGGCTGAGCTCCACGCGGAGGGGGGCAACGATGTTATACTTGTGCTGCCCCTTTTTCTCAGTGTGCCGAATCCCTTACGAGACACTGAGCACTTAGGTGGTAATAAAGCGCAGATTATGGTTGTAATTACGCTTTATTCTACGATTTTGTGGCTGAGCTCCACGCGGAGGGGGGCAACGATGTTATACTTGTGCTGCCCCTTTTTCTCAGTATGCCGAATCCCTTACGAGACACTGAGCACTTAGGTGGTATTAAAGCGCAGATTATGGTTGTAATTACGCTTTATTCTACGATCATAATTTGGATGTGTGTGATTGGTGTGTGTGTGTGGTGTATCGTCTTCTCCCTTGCCGTTTTTCGTTTCGTTTTCCGTCTTCCGTTTACCGTTTTACGTCTTCGAGTTCTAGTTCACGTCTGTAGTGTCTTGTCTGAGCACCAAAAGCGTCTTACGTCATCCGATGTGTTTTGTTTGATTTCTCACGATATTCTGATGTCTCGTTTTATAATTTTTTGATCATCAAGAAGAACGGCGAGACACGTCTTCCACGTATTATTGCCGTCGAAACACCCATAAAGGAGTTAACACCCTTCCCCGACTGTCCACGTGGCGCTGTATTAAGTCGAGGAAGAAGAGGAAGAAGAGGAGAAGAAGTCGAGATTAAACGACCGGATTTATTCGGGGAACGGAAGAAAGGGGAAAATTTACCATCGGGATTCGGATATTTTCTGGCGGAAATGCGAGTGAAAATAATTCCAGACGGTGGAATCGATTAGGCGACCGGGGTGATAGAAAGTTGGAAGGAAAGTTGGAGGGTAGGTGAGAAGGTGAGGCAGCTCCTTCCACGGGGATGTTAAGTCTCCGCAGGTTTATCTTTTTCCCTTTTTCCCTCGCCTGTGTTGAGATGCTTCGCGTTCGAGAGAAATGTAAAACAGACCCGGGACGTTGTTCATAAATAAGGAAAGACTTATGGCAGAAAAAGGGAGGATTTTAATAAATAAAAATCCACGAGCAACATCGTATATATTTGTACGTATATCGCGCGGTGTAGTGGGTACTTTGACGAAATCGATTGGTAAAATGATTCATAAAGTAAAGAGTCTCCCGGAAAGAGGCTACATCCAAGGGGTTCGTTCGAATAACTGCAGGTAACCCCCATGTAATACATTTTCCAACTGTCACTGATGCAAAATAAAGCCATAGCGGAATTGTTAATACAATTACGAATCGTGATGAAAATTGCCCCCCTCCCCCCAAAATTGGGAGAATTAATACCCACTGAACAAAACAAAAATTCATTATCGGAAAATAAAAAGTATAGCCTGGATTAATTTTCACGCGTAATGCATGAAACTTAAAAGTTATATTTCTTCTCGTGGTAGTGGTTACATGGATTTTTAAATATATATGTGTTGATATAATAAAGGAGCGATGTATATAAGAAAGGGATGAGTGGAACAAGTATACATGAGATGGCAATATCTAATGAATTCGGGTTATCGTGGTAAATGTGTATGGGATTGAGGTGTGTGTGAACTGTGTATATTCGTGTAATGTATGAAAGAAGAAAGAAGAAAACGAAAGGGATTAGACATAGGTCAGTTGCAATAGACTTTTAACCCTTTGCACTCGAGAGGCGAGTTTCAGTCACCGTTTCATAAAATTTGGAAGATCGATATTAATTAATATATCAAATTTAATGTAATGTATCAGTGTGCGAGCTATCGAAATCAAATAATTCTACAATTATATTATTATACGATTATTTATTTACTGTGCAAAGGGCTAATAATGAAAATAGATGCGAGCATGTGATTGTGATAAATTAATTATATTTAAATTTAATATTAGGGTTTGGTCAATTTTGTAATTAAATAAAGAACTGTTCTTATTGTTATTAATATTTCATCCACTACTAATACTTCTTTCCCCATATTTCTCCTTATTTTATTTATCTTCGTTCATAATTACTTTATCCTTTTAACACTAGGTTTACGGACGCTATCTGTATACCTATTTCTAAGAACACCTGTCAAATTGACAGGTGAAGGAAACCACGTGCCTATTTTTCTAACGATTAGTTTAATTTAAAAACAATTATATATCATATTAACAGTCTTAATATAAGTTAACTAAATCTGTTACCATCGTATAATTGGAGCAACCCTTCCGTCAAATTAACGGATTCCGTAAATCTAGTGTTAATTTTCTTTTCTTTTGTAATTGTACTTAAAATTTGCAATTTACGGTTTTCAATTTACATTTACGTAAATCTCGCGTTACGTACGTATATTCTGACTCTCTGCTTTGCATCTTTCATTTTTAAGGATAAAATCGTGCCCTTAAAATTACGAATCGTAACGCGAATCACAGCTACGTTCAAATTCGCGTTTTCCCAGTTTGCCTGTGTTTTCTTCCCCCGTTTAGGCGAATAAACCATTATTATTAATATCGTCGTATTACTTTCGGGATCCACCGTTATTTATCACTATACTTGCAGCCATTTCTTGTCCCGTACGACACGATTTGTCACAACACGGCAATTCGGGACCTAACCCCCTGTACTCGCGTCTGCCAGGGCGTGGATGAGCCCACGTTCCGACGATTAACTCTTATCTGGTCCACCTGGCAGCGATGTTAATAAGACCGACTTCCGTATGTAATCCACGTAGAAGGTGGCCGTGATAGGGACGGAGAAAAGAAGAAATGCAAAAACCCGATGGAGGAGCAGAAATCCTCGCGTTCCTCGCGTTCAGCAAGCGCCGCCATCTTTTTACATCTGAATCTTATTAAAGCGTTCGCCGTCTAATAAATTCCGGATCATATGGAAATAGAAAAAATCCCGCCAGGAGTGGAGCGAGAAGGCAACGGATCAGAGTGTCGGAAGGAAACGAACGAAGAAACAAATTCTTGGATTAACGTTCATCCCCTTTCTCCCTCTCTCTCGTTCCCCTCGTCGTGTATCCGAGAAGGACAGAGACGCGAGTTTCGTTACGCGAAAAGCGCCCGCTTATCGCGCATGGTTTCGCGTTTAAAGAGCAGAGGAGAAGAAAAAAGAGACGGGAAGGTAACAAGAAATTTTCCTATCCCGCGCGGAAAATGCAGAAAAATTCGACGAAATTTTTCAAACGTAGAATGGACGTTAATCCCGCGCATTTTTTCCCCGACGTCTACGTCTGCACGCGGAATTTTCCTCGATCCGCGAGTATCCGGAGCTCCTTGGCCCTAAATTCCACTCGACGTCAGCCGGAAACTTGGCAAACCGATTTAAACCGAAGTCGAGCAACTTCCGGAGACCTGTCCGGTCACCATCGATACGGGGACGAAGATATTCGAGGGAAAGCGAATGGAAGACGATCGGAGTCGCGAATACTCGCGCGTTTCGCGATTAATTCGCGAATGCGAACCCGTTTCGCGATTTACGCTAGAACTACCGATCTTTAATTGGTACCTAACTGTAACGCGCACAGATTATAGTAATTTCAGCGATACGATGAATACGAGTGAATACATTGATTACAGTTCATTCTTAACCCTCTGCAATCGACGACTTTTTCGTCGCAGAAAAATAGTAATTCGAAGACTTTCTCTCATAGAGTCGACGATATTTTTAAAATGGTAAATGAGAAATCATACGAAAATTAACACGTAGAATTATTTTTCTTCGACATTACACGCATCGTTAGGTAATTTTAAATTTGATATATTAATTAACGTCGGTCTTTAGAATCTGATTAAATGGTGACTGAGAGTCACCTCTCGAGTGCAAAGGGTTAATATTACCAATTTTATTCTTAAAGCAGGTGTATGTGTTCGGTGATTACAAACAGAAAAATTTTGGGACCAGTCAATTTGGGTGGGTTGGTAGTTCTAGTGTTAACCCTTTCACTGCCAAGCCGAAATTACGTTTCACGCAGGACGTCACGGGAGTGCACCCCTAGATGCAAGATTGGTTCTAATATTTTTTTGATCGATGTTCTGATACAAATTTTTAATTGTTCAATGGGGCACTTTTTATTTCGAAGTATCTCCTAATTAGAGGTATATTCAAAATGCACTAACTGTCAATTTTCATTCAATTTTTAAAATTGTAAGTAGTTCAAGTCCGGTTATCAATGACCACCGTGGCGTCACAGGAGAAACCATGGCAGGTCATGTATTACTAACGTGGCAGTCAAATGGTTAACCCTTATCGGACGTTAGCTTTTTGCACGTGATACTCACTAGGTTGTAGCTGATTTCGGTAAATATGCGGAAAATTTCCGTCTTGTCACTTCACACGTGACGTACGACCGCAGGGACTAGGTACTGTTGCGACGTGAGAGGTGACTCACGACCGATAAGGGTTAATTCGCGAATGGGAACGCGTTTCGCGATTAATTCGCGAATGAGACGTTTCGCGAATAACGCGTTGCCACGATCGAATGTTGACGCGTGGACAGAAGGAAGCCGAAGGAGGGCAAAGCGAAGTGCAAGCGGGATTGTTAGCCCGGGAACTCGCGGAGAGACCGCGGGCCACGCGCAGGGAACAAGAGAAAAGAGAGAAAAAGTGGGAAAAGAAGAAACGGAAGGCGACGGAAAACGGTGGCGAAGAAGTTGGTCAGAAGAAACTCGCTCCTCGCCACTTGCAATTTGACGAGAGAATTCCTGTTTCGCGGCAACTTCGTTTATTCGGGCAAGTTTTCCAATATTGAGATGAACAGCCTTAATACAGCTGCAACCACCGAAATATGCGACGCCGGTGGGTAAACTTGGCGACGAGGACGCGACGAAGACGGAAGGAAAACGGAAGGGAAGACTAAGCTGGCCGGCTCGTTGCGATAAGAAGAATGGCGCAACTTTGCTCCCGGGCGAAACTGTTCCCTCGATCATCGGGGCGTTTCCGGAAAACAGTTCCTTCAGCGTGCAATTTTTCCAGCTCCGCGAAATGCGCGAAACAAAACGGTTTCGGCTTTCTTTGCCTGTGCTAATCGAATCTGTAACGGTGCGCTTTTTCCCCCATTTCCTATCGAATACTCGCCAACGAATATTCCTTTTTTCCGGCTGACGCGTACATTTTACAACTATCGTTGAACTCGAGTTCGAATTTCCAACGAACATGACGGATCATTCGTTCCACTCGTTGATTTTCTTGCTCTCCTTAACCCCTTGCCCTACGATATAAGATTCAACAGCGTGGTCCCAAAATGTGAACAGAACTACCAAACCTTTGAACCATCCTAAGGTACCATCAACTTACACGGGCGTGACACGTGGTGTTTACATTTGGCCCGGCCGACGTAACACGTGCCAGGTCCGTGATAGTCACTTTTGACCCAACCGATGTACCACGTGCCAGACTCGTGATAATCAGCTCTGGCTCGAAAATGTGACTACGAGCCTCACACGTGGTTGTAGGTCAAAGGTTAATTATTCCTGTTACCGCGTTAATGAACGAGTGACGATACACCGGTAATTCAGTTGAAAAAAGTTGTCCATCGACTTTACGAGCGCGTCTGCGCGATTACATCAGCGACACACGTATTTACGTCTCGATTAAGCGCGTGTAAGAGGAGCAATGTGTCTCACTTTCGTATCCTCTTGATTGTACTTTATCTCGTCCACCCACGCCGTCGATATTAAGACGAACGCGCTGGACACGTGCATCCAGTGGATATTCAATATTGCGTTATAAATCGCCAGCGGATGTATATATACCGGGATGCAATCGCGTCTGACGAAACTTGTTTACGAATCACGCGACCTTTCTAATCGTCTAATCGAAAATTCTCCGTTTGCTAACGATAGCGGAACGCGGAGATAAAATATTCACATAAAATGAGAGAATAGAGCATCCAAATGAAGTAAAACGCTTCGATCGGTTGGAGCGTTAGGAAAATACGGCGATCGGATATGGGGAGACTTTTCTGAGACTTTTCCGAGGTTTTTCCAGGACTTTTCCGAGACTTTTGCAAGAATTTTCCGAGAATTTTCTGAGATTTTTTTTCGAGAATTTTCCGAGACTTTGGAGAAGAAAATACGAAACACTTACGCCAGGTGGAAAGCAAGCAGTCGCCTCGAGATCGCAGTCCTCGTCCGTTACAAGGATTCGGAAAAGCTGTCCAAAGGTCACCAGCGTCCAGCAACGAGCGATAAAAAAAGCCGTCAGGAGAGGAGAGGAGAGAAGAGAGAGAGAGGCGAGAGAAAAAGAGAAGACAGAGAAAGCAAGCGTGCTTTGCTCGGTCGTAAGCGTAACGAGAAGTGGGCTGACTTACAACGGAACGTCCGACGTCGGTAAAAATTCCGCGCGATCTGCAGAACGCGTTAACAGATTCTGGCCGGAGCCAGGCGACGAACAGAGACGATAAAAATTTTACTCCGAGCGTGCCGCGTCGATTATCGTCGGCCCAAAGAAAATTTCCCGATATTGCGATAATAAAGACGATACGCGTGGGCGCGGCAGCGGCGGCGGCCGGGGGGCGCGAGATTAAAGGAAACTGGGGGGGAAAAGAGGGAGAAAAGACGCGTTCCGAGGGGCGTCAGCAGCGTGTAACGACGATAAAACTATGGAATAACGATGAAACTTCTCGGCTATAGGTCTCTTACGATCCGCCGAAAGGCGGAGCGATTAAAAAGGAAGAATAGCGGCGGACAGGAATGGAATAATAGGAAAGAACGAGGAGGATGAAAGGGTCCGGTAATTGCGGCAGTTAAGCCTAATGGCGAGCAGATGATCGACGAAACGTGGATGGAAAAAATGGAGCGACGTCGATTTTGCACTGGAGGTGAGAAATCGACAGGTGGGCAGCGATAAGTGCCTGGTGTAAACGCGATTCATCGAACATCGAAGGCACGTGAACGAAACGCGAGAAGTGGTAAAAGAGAATAAGAGAAACAGAGAAACGGAAGATCCTGCTGTGCCGGCTGCACTTGAAACTTGTTAATGCCGAGTAATTAACGCGGCGAATAATCGCCGACTGTTCGCGATGCGCCATTCGCGTGACAAAGGGATCTAATGAAAGCAAGTTGAATTCCCCGGGGTCGATTATCTTCGATCGTTTCGGGAAGAACCGCGAGAAAAATTGGCCCCGTTTCCGAGCAGTTTGCCGGACGCCGGGAGTTAACGACCGAACGGGTTAAGTCCAATTACGGCAAATTTCTCGCAGGCCAGTGCGATCACTCGAAAACCACGCATTACGAGGCAACACGGTTAATCAAACTCGCACCATCCTTCGCTGCTCGTCCTCGGGCAGCTCCGGATCGTCGCGCAGAGGAGGACCCGTTGGATTAGTGGGAAAATCATTCGGACAGAAAAATAGAAAGAAGGAAAGCCGCGGAGCGCGACGAGACGCGAGAACCGATCGATGCTTTCACTTTTATCGCGCGAAAAATCATCGTTCCCGCGTCGTAAAGCGCATATTTACCACGAAAAACCAGCAAGAACGCTCATTCGCGTATGCACATACCTGTTTGCGCAGCAACCACGTGGCTAGTCGCGTAGATCCCTCTATGAAGCAAGCCTCGGTCGATCCTCGATCCTCTTTGATCTTCCACCTCCCGTCACTCAGTTTTCACGGATGTTCGCCAAATTTTCCGTCTGTCAAAGAAAACGAGAAAAATCGTGAAAACTGTGATCTCCGATTCGTCGAACGCGGACAAAATTTGACAAAAATGAATCCTAATGACCTAACCTAGCATTCCTTCGCTACAGTGAGAAATTAAAATTCTAAAATTAAAATTCGATACTCGTGTTCGTGACGCGTGCACCGCGAGTTTTCCGACCGCGATCCAGAGTCGTGCCGAGCTCGCAAGGGTAATGGAAACGTTTTCCCGATAACTCGTGACCAGATAATGGTGGATCGACTAGCATTTGAACAACCGGCCGGGTAAATAAGCCTGCTAAACGCGACCTTTAGAACTCGAGAGTCGCGTGCTCGAGGAGAGGATGCATCGCGACTTTCGCGGACTCTTTCAACGGTGCACCTTCGTGTGACGTTAATCGAGTCATTATGCAACCGGCAATATACGTGGCCCCGTGGCAACGCGAATGACGAGGCTGTTGCGCGGAGTTCACGGAAACGCGCTGAACGTCGCGATCCTCGCAGGAATCGAGTTTCTATACCGGGATCAAAGAGAGACGCGTTGGTTCGTAACGAAATTGAAAATCTTTAAACAAAGGGACGCGCGAGTCGGGATCATGGATTCCGGGCACGGAGTTGGAAAAGCAGAGTAAATCAGCTGTACAACGCGACCATACAACTCGATAACTTCTGGGCCGGAGATTCGACGATTTACGAGCCTCGATTTACCGACTAGATACTTTTCAAAGCGTACACGCCGTGGTACCGGTTTGCAGTACACGCGTCCTACGTGTTCGTCCTGGAAATTACGACGAAACGTCCGAGTCTACCGTTTGCATCTCGCAAACGTCCGAGTGCATGTCTTATCGCCGTGCAAATGCCGTAAAATTACCGTCATTACGCGACAAACCGCTCCGTTGCCTCATGACAATGTTAGCATGAGAACTACCGAATCGGCCAATAAAGCCTGGTCTGTAATTTTTCAGAAAAATAGATCGCCTCGAGTGACGTCCTCTGCAGGAAAGACCGGGGTTCCAGACTGACGTGTACGTCGTTGGAAACGTGTTACGAAAATTCGTAGGTTCGAGAAAATTATGGCAATGCGGTTTGCATTGCCATATATGGTAGAGATACACGCGCTAATTGTCACTGGATGTTACGACGAAGATCAACGAGGAGCTTTTCGATCACGCTAATGTTCTTTTTATGGAAATATCGGTCGGCTGCGCGAGTATCGTGGACATCTGATCGCGATAAATGGAAATATTCATAAGCGATAGGAGAGATAAACGGTAAGAGCCTCGGGAGCTCGTATCGAATCGCGATTATTTTCTTTTCGAATTAACCGGCCCTCCGACACTCGTTACGACAGTCGTTAATGGACATTTCGCGGATTTATGTAATCCGCGAGTTATCGGGATAACGAGGGCCCGCGGAAACCG
Organism: Eufriesea mexicana; assembly: GCF_001483705.2. Taxonomy (NCBI): domain Eukaryota; kingdom Metazoa; phylum Arthropoda; class Insecta; order Hymenoptera; family Apidae; genus Eufriesea; species Eufriesea mexicana. The sequence continues at coordinate 215,383 of NW_016915711.1, read as the reverse complement.
CGTTACGTCACCGGTAAATAGGTTGCAAAGTTACCGCGCAGAAAACGATAGGAGGATTAACGCGAAACGATAAACAGGTAGCCGGAGCGACATCGATCACCCGATCGACCAGGAGCGCGTCGAGGAACTCTGCCGCAACGAGCACGCAACCACGTATAATTTTCACTCCGCCTATCGCGAGATAACGTTATCACGATACCATCATCGAAACGATCGCGACAATGAAGCAACACTGAGAAAACAAGAAAAGAATTACGTACGTATACGTACATCTACGTGTTTCGTTTTCCCATTCGAACGTTGGTCTTTGACGAACGGAGGAAATCGAGGAGACGAATGCACGGAAAGAGGAACACGTACGCGTACGTATAAATACATAAGAATCGCGACGATTTGAATTGCAACAACCTTCGAGGCGATTTTCCCCCGATCCTCGCACGCGACTTGGGCGACTGGTGTATGCACCTGTTCACAATTTTCGGCAAGGTAAAATCGAGCGGGAACTCGTTTCACGCGAACAGGAACCGGTCGAGTGAAAGTAACGCGGCACGAAGAAGCACGTGGCACGAGTGTTTTCGAGAAACCCGTAACGAAAGAATGTTCACGCGACGAGAGCTCGCTGCTCACTGACGCGGCGACGCCGTGCAGGGTGGCCTTACCCCCACTTCTCCGCTTCCCCCACCGCGCGGCCGACAGCGGCCCGCGTAGAATAACTCATCTCTCTATCGAAGGCTTCGAATTATTCGAATAAATCGCAATCTACCTCGATATTTTTCAACTTTCCACCTATTTCTGTTTCTCCATTTGTTTTATTACTCACCACGGAAGCTCTATTCGTCGCTATCGGGCATCGAACCACGCGAGTGCCGGCAGTAATCGATTCGGTAACTAGAAAGTGGTATCGATTATCGTTAACGTGTCCGCGGAATTAAGATCATTGAAAAGAACCTGACATTTCGCCTCGTATCGCCGAATCAATTTCCTACTTATAAACTTACCGTCGAACTACTGTCACGCGGTTCTCAACCTCGACGCTAATCCGTAACCTCGATAATCGGTTAAAAATACAAAATGCGGAATATTCGGACTCGCGGATAAATATGGCCGCCGTTCCCGTGCGTTCGATCCGGGGAAGCTTGGAAATCGTGCGATTCGTCCTTCGCGCCGCGTTTGTCCAAACAATATCAACTGCATCCCCTAACTCGACAATCCTGCAACTCCCGGGTGAACCGAGACAATCTCCACCCGTATATTCAGTCGCGACTCGTTAATCAATTTAAGCTGGCAATCTCGATCGGCGAAGAGGCACGGAGCTGATTCCAGTCGCGTAATTAATACCGGGCGCTTGTACTGCACAGGAATAACACGAGTCCAATGACGATTCTGACCAATGGAAAGGCGACACGGGCGACAAGAGGCTGGCAGTAAATGCAAACGACTTGACCCGACCGACGGAGATCGAATCGAGACAAGACACGTAGACTCCGCCGTTCGTGTCTCTGTCGAATAAACGCCCGGAACGTCTACACCGAGTAGACTGCAAGAGTGCACGGGCCGCACAAAAGGAACGTGCGAGATCGAGGTCCCCGTACGGTTGCAAATTCAATTACCAGTCGGCCATTAAGTGCCGCGTGATCAAGACACCCCGGACCACTTCCTTTTTCTCTCCACCTTTTCTCCACCCTTCCTCTCCGTGCCTCCCCTCCGATCCTCTACGTTATGTGCGAATTACGCGACCACGTGTCCTCTCCCTGTGGTTCCAACTCCCATCACCCCTCTGCTCATCCACTGGGGTTGCGTGCAACGTTTCGTCCCATTTCGTGTCACATTTTTTTTTTCCCCCACGGGAATTGGCCTTTTTGATGGGAAATTAGTTTATAACGTGTAATATTATAGTTAATATTGGTGTACGATGTACGGGGAACTCGCGTATGTGGAAAACAAGAACTTAATTCTGAGATCGCGACTACAATGTCAAGAGTGGCCTGGACTCTCGGGTTACAACTAAAAACCTGAACGAAAGAGAGATACGTAAATGAGAAATGAGGGGAGGTCTAGAAAACTCTGGTGGAATTACTTTATACCGACATATGTAACGGGTGCCCTTAGAACTAAAAACCTGAACGAAAAAAGGGTACCTAAATGAAAGATGAGACGAGTCCTAGAAGACTGGCGGAATTATCTTATCCTGAGATATGTACCCTTATAACTAAAAACCTGAACGAAAAATGATACCTAAATGAGAAATGAGAAGAGTTATTTTATCCTGAGATATGTAACGGGTGTCCTTAGAACTAAAAATTTGAAGGAAAAAAAATATCTAAATGAAAGATGAGACGAGTCCTAGAAGACTCTGGTAGCATTATTTTATCCTGAAATATGTAACGGATGTCCTTAGAATTAAAAACCTGAACGAATAAAAGATACCTAAAAGATGATGAGACGAATCCTGGAGGACTCAGGTGGAATTATTTTATCCTGGGAAATGTAACATATGTAAATAATAATAAACGAAAGTTTTGAGTAATGTAGGATGACGAAAATTGGTTTTGAGATACCAAAAACAAACAAAAACTCATAAAACTAATTTAACTTAGGAAAAGAACACCAAGATAACGCAACCAAAACACACAGAACGCTCGTGCCGGTCACAATTAATTTCTAATAACTCTGTTTTGGTCGTCAAGAACCTTGCTTTTATTCTTTCCTGAACCTACGTTTCACCTCCTCGTAGGGACCGTGCAACTTAATTTTGTTATCCAAAATAACCTTTCCATTTGCTTCTAGAAAATATTGCTCGGTTTATAAAATAATTTGTTTTTGTTGACAATGGACGATTCGCGATTTCTTTCCGAAATGGTATCCTACGGTAATTATATTTTTATACAATTTTTGGGAATAATATAGAAACGAATTTTGTACAAGCTGTTATATAGAATCCTAGTGAATCCTAGCTGTTTCGATATCCTAGTGAATATCCTATAAAATCTGTAGGATTTTTCCGAGTGACAATTGCGAAGATTTAATTTTACCAAGAATAGCTGCTCGCTTTCACTAACAGTGAGAATGAAAATTCCGAAACCAGTCGCTACAGTTCGTTTGATAATTCCAGTGTTGAGCCAACGAGCAAGATTCGCTCCAGGAGATAAAAGTTGGAAGTGTTCGAGAGGAGTTTTAATTTGTGATTTTTATCAGTGACACGGTCAACACCGGCGAAATTACAATTTAACGACTAATCTAGATTCTTCGCGAAGGAATTTCATTATTCAAAGCAACCATCCCGAGCTAACCAACGTGAGTCAGCAGTTAGGCACCGTTTCAAAGATCGCAATAGGGGACGATGGAAGAAGGTTGGAAAACGGAGGATGCACGAGCGACAGATTCTTATGCTGATCTGCCAGGCAAACAGCCCTAAGCGGCCGAATTTTTGACCCGTTCGACGAAATTTTAATGTTTGCTCGAACTAGTCTGCATACCAAACAGCGATCAAGATTCCCTGCAGACGTCCCGACGCGCATTGCGCATACACCTCGCGGATTTAACGCGACGTAATCTCTGGAGCATCGTTCCCTGCCCTCGCAGGAAAATATTTGACGTACGCAGCTCAAAATTCCAATTAACCGCAAACCCTTTGCCAACTCTCCTTTGGAAACCGCCCTAATTTACAATCAAACGTTTCACGAAATCCGTCCTGTAAAAATTTCCACGCAAATTCTTCCATCGACCCCACCGCAGATAGAAACATCGAGATGTATAATTTACCTTTACCTCGTGACACGAAGAGAGATAATTGGATTAAAAGTCGGGTACCAATCTCGAAGATCGACGGAACTTTATCTGGCTCATTGTTTACGCTCGTTAATACGTTGGTTATAAAAATTGCGCCACTGATAACTGGATAATGCGAGGAATATAATTCAGCGAGAGATAGGCGGCCTAATGGGACTGAAAAGAGGAACGAAGGAACGAAAGCATCGCTCTTATCGACGAAACTCGTGGTCCCGTGCAATGCGATCTTTTACAGAAATTCGCAAACAGTCGTGCAATTATGTCACACTCTGGTAATTGTCACGGGTCGGTATCGTGACGAGTAAATTTCCGCGATGAGCGTTTAAATCGTTGAATTCATCTGGATTAATAAACTCGCCGGAGAATCGATGATTCGATCGGTGGCATCCGTTTCTGTAGAATTTTCGAGCCACCGGTGACACTGGTTTCCGAAAGCAATCGGAGATCCTCGTGGGACACGCGGGGAGTATCTCGAACGAATTACCCGATTACAGGCCGAAGGTTAGCGTCTACTGGCTCGAGGAGCAAAAGAAAAACAGGGAAGACGAAATTCATGGAGAGCGGAATAAAATCGCGATGACGATCTGCTCGCTCGACGATCGCGCGGAATCGCGGCGTAATCTCTCGTGGATAGGACAGCTGGGTACGCATCGCGGCCGTCTTTTTACGAGGAAAAACGTCTTTCCATTTTTTTGATGACGCCGCCTCTTAGAGTTTCGCGCCAGACGCGCAGGGATACGAGCAATTTAAATTTAATGCCGCCTTTTACGCCCCTCCGCCACGCGCTACCCCCTAAGACCCTTATTCCCTTCTCTATTCGTCGCCATTTTCCTTCACCGACCCGACCACGTCGTCGTCCTCGTCGCCACTGTCTCTCACCCTCTAAGTCACCGTCGATGCGTTCCACCTCGCGATCTTTATCTCGAGATTGCGACTTCCAAGGGAGCAACCACGGCTACTCTCTCTGCCGGGCTAGTCTGAAAAGAAGAGACCTCCCGGTAGCCCTCGATCCATCTAGATATCGCCGTGTCAACCATGCCCGACAAACACTCGCCTTGACCCGAAAATCTTCATTTTTATTCCACCCTGCCTTTTTCGCCACGCGTGCAACCCCGCCATGGGGGACATGGGGTCGTAGGTGAGATTCCGGAGCGGAGATTGTCCCTCAGAGGACCACAATACGGAGCCACGAACCGTGACATATTTTCGGGGTCCATGGTAATTCCATAATTTCGACGTCCATCACGAATCTCCATCCTCGTGATCCCTCATTGTCCCTGGCAAATAACGTCGTTGATATCATCGACGGAGCGTCACATCGCGGTCAGAGTCCCGTCGATGACGATGATCCCGCGCGTGTTAAACAGTCCAAGGTGTTGAACGTCTCCCGGGAAACGTATGTCGGGGAAATTGACCGAGACAGGAAGAAATGTTGCAGGGCGTTTACCAAGGCGAACAATTCGGTGCGACGTGACAAGTTTGGAGGAAGAAAAATTCGCCCCGAAACGAGATTGTTTATTCAAATGCGTCCCCTCGGCCGGAGAAGCTGGCACGTGGAGAGACGGAGTGCTCCTTCTACGAAAATTCGAGTTACCGTGCGCGCGATTAATAAATAACTCGGGAAAAGGGGTAGCGCGTATCGTTGGCCATAGAGAAGAAAAACGATCGCGCGAGAAACGCTCGCGAGAACGCGCCTTTATTTTCCCTGATTGCGAATAACTCTGCGAAACTGCCCGTTGACACGTGAAACGGGTCCGAGGAGTCGTGATAAGCCCGGCTTTTATTAAAATAACTCGCACACGCCAGCGAACAATAACGCGCTAATCAACCGGATAAGGATTTTCGAGGGA
>NW_016915711.1:198726-209633 GCF_001483705.2 Eufriesea mexicana | reverse complement strand
GGGGGATAGTTGCGGCGCGTTTGCAAAAATGAAATAAAACAGAGGGGAAAAGGGATAAAAGGAAGAAAAATGGTCGCGAAACGGCGGGATGAACGATTGTAAAACGGGTGGAATGTAAACGAAACGGAAAATCGCGGGACAAATTCGACAGCGGGAAAAATTACGTGTCGCGATTACGCGTCATTTCGGTAATCACCGTTCGCCAGTGAAAAGCACTACCGTACTACCGATGTACGACCGTGCAATTTAGCTTTTTAAACAGCGTGCTTACACGAACGATGTTTAACCACTCGACCAGCCGTTTATTTCGATAAGATTTTTTCCACTGTGCTTGTTCTCGCGAGGAGAGTCCGCGCGTTATCGAAGATCGTCATCTCTTCGCGATTCGATAAAGAATACGAGCGCTGCCGGTAGCCCTGGCCGCGGAGATTAGATAGTTAATCGGGAGAAAAAATGCGAACGAGCCGGGATGGAGAGAGGAAGCTCGCGACACTCGTGGAAAATAACAATTTTTCATATTTCCCAGCGTGTGTATATCGCGAGATTGCTCCGAAGCAGAACGAAATTCCGCGATGAATTATTCACGAGGATATCGCGGCCACGAAAACACCGGTCAAGTATTTCTTTTCTCCCTTTTTTCTCCCGACCCCTCGGTCTGCACCCCCGTACCCGAGACGTGAAATTAAAAATCCGGACCGGGGCCGGGACGCGTGAAGAAGTTCGAAATTTTCGAGAATTCGGGCTTGTAGCAGACGGCACAAGTCTGGCCGTGGCTGTTCGAGCACTCAGCCCGAGAGGGATATTGGAATCTGAAACAGCTTGCGAGAGACATCACGAGCCTCATGCATGCATATTCCATTTGCTCCGTGGCCTCTTATTAACGTAAGTTCCAGGCGCAATACCACCCGCTGGATATTCCACGATAACCCCCACCCCGATCAATTTTCTTTCCTCACTTTCGTTTTTCTCCTTCTCCCTTTCAATTTTGCCCGACTACCTTCCGAAACCTAAGAAGATTCGTCGTTAACCCCCTGCACCACGACTCGATTACGAAAAATTACATGCATATTTAATTTCGCTCCGAGGCGAAGGAACTGCGAGAAAATTGGCTAAAAATGGCAGAAATTCTTCGGATTTTCGGCCCGTTCGAGCGTCTTGGATATAATTACGCTAGCGTGATGTGGCTCATAATCGCAAGATTTGACACGAACTCGTGGTCAATTAGACTCGTTATCGCGGTACAAGGGGTTAATTCTAATTGCTATCTCGAGGAGGCAGAGGAGTGTGTACATATGAGAAAGGTTAATATCTGATTGCGAGCTTCGAGGGACTAAGCCAAGAGAGGAATAAAAGATACCTAGGAAGAGCAAATAGGCGAATAAATAAACCTTGAACGGCGATATGGCGAATAGAAAAATACCCGACACGCGTCGTTTTACCTCGCAAACGTGATGGTCTCGTCTTCGATCCACGCGTGCTCTCGCTGATAATTTGAATGTCGTACATCGATGGTATAATTGAACCTGATGTATGTACATACGACTGCTCCGAGGACGCGACGAGAAGACACTGTTGTTCGTTTTAATAGAGCATCGTGTGCGTCTGAATGGCAAGAAGCTCATAAGAGAGCGAGCTTTTACGATAAAACCAAGGTGAGGCGTAAAGCAGTTACTGGTACGAGTAACTGCGACCGGAAGTGCATCTGCAAACGTAGCGGTGGGGGAATGTACAAGGATACCACGAATTCCGCGAAATTTTTACGACCCACGAGGTGTTACCCACTTCGCTAATTAATTCGCGATTTTTTCCCCGTATTTTTTGGCCACGAGCGAGAAACAGTGGCGGAAGTTCGGCTGCGGGCCCCGTATTTAGAGAAGCATGGTCCAGCGTCTCGTATTCGTCGGTCCGATAAGAAACAGGACCGGAACGCTGGTTTCCATCGTTGTTAGCCGGCCCGTGAAGATAATGCCCGGATACGTCAATGAGTTAGAAAGTGGTCGGTAACGAGTGCTCGTTAAAAATCACGGGAAGCGACGAGGAGGAAGTGCGGCGATGAAACGTCAAGCGTGTCGCGGCGGCTGATAGAAATTTCTGTGTATCTACTGTAACTGCGCTTCCGATCGCTTTTCTACCATGCACTGATCATTACATCGACCGGACGCTTAGCTGATACGCTGCTCGCACGCAAAACCAGCGACTTTGTGCCTTTTTTTCCTCTAAAACCTACGCTACTTTCTAAACGCTTTCCGATCGCTCGTTTACACAGAAAATGGTCACGCGAATGGTTACGAAAGGACGGACAATAAAAAAAAAGGTAGAAAATGATCGTCCAGATGTTCGCTTTCATCCGTGTACCTCGTTCTTCGCGCATTTTTACCATTTTTACCATTTTTGGGGGATTTTTATACGTTACCGAATTTTCGCGACGGAGCGGTTGGGAGTAAAATTCGAGGGAGCATCGAAATTCCGAGGTGTTCGAGTATGTAGGATGGTTGAGAGTATAATACTCGGATGCTCGATAACTCGATTCAGCCGAAGCCTAGAGAAAATGTCGTTCGCTGACATATAAACGCGATTGCACAAGAATTCTCCCGAGCCGCGCGGACTTGTGGTGTCAGGCTAGGGAAAAATGAAGCCTAACGGTATGCGCCGCGTCACGCCGAGAACCGATGTAAATTTAATGTTGATATCTTCGCGCCAAGTTAGACGGGGCAAGGAAAGCCTGGATGAAACCCGAACGTATACGCGCAAGGATCATTGCACCCGTTGGGCCACGTGAAAATTTACATTTTACCGCTGCTTAACGAAATCACGAGGCGAACCTCTGAATACATTTAAATTTTCTTAGGGAAATTTGTTAAGAGGAATAATCGAAACGAGCCTCGCGTGGATTTCTCTGATCTCGATCGGGATAAATGTATGAGCAATATACCAATCGCGTATCCTTTTTACGCTCCGAACGTGGAAAAAAAAACGATCACTATTCTTATCTACGTTTATGGGGAAACACTTGCTGAAAAAACGACGATTATCTGGTCACGTGACGCAGCTGCAAAGTGTTTAGGCGTTATCGAAGATTTGGATAATACGAGTTGAAAATACAAAAATCTAGAGGATAAAATCGATTATCAACCGTGTCATCGGAGCAGAGATTTATGTATCGCGATAAAACGTCAGCCGTATATTTCTGGTAACAGCTCTCGCCAACTTCGGGGAAATAAAATAAGAGTTAAATCAAATTTTGAAACAAGAAACGTGGACAAAGTCCCGACGCGACATAACCAAATTTTCGTGACTTAAAATACTAATATTTAATATTTAACGTGGTATTTTGTTAAAGCGTAGAAGAGCTTCCTCCTATCTCTTTAAAAGAGGGAAAATAGAAAGAGACGATAGTATTTCACATATTTTTCTTTTCCGTGAAACTGGCTGCAGGAAATTACGTTATCGACCGAAAACCAGGCTTCCTACTGTCGACTTCGCGATCAATTTCAACAGATGGTGCTCCTGTCGCACGAACGGCTACGACACGTGAAATCTAACAGCGTGAACAATCGATGACCGAGAGGCAAATGACTTTTTGACAACAGAAACGAAAAACCCGATTTCGAAGTGGTTCTGTCATCGTATTAAGCGGTACGATTATCGTTCTAACGGCATCGGTGTGATAACGTGATCAGAGGGAGGCTGAAATTTCACGATGAGTCGAAAAACTTGCCTTCAACGTTATTGATTATTATGAACCTCTTTAATCGTGGAATGAACAAAAATGTACTCTTGCAACGAGTCGTTAATTAAGACGTTATACGAGAATGTGCAACGTTGGTTGGCCTTAAATTTAACATGACGATTATTGTTATTAGTATCCTTGTCATCGGATATCTATATCATAAATTATAAAAAAGTTATTTCATTGTGAAACCAGGAAGATTAATGTATATGGTTAAGTAAGTGTACATAGTTGATGTAATTCTTACTAATTAATTAGTGCAAATTAGAAGAAAAAAGATTGGAAAGGATGGGGTCGGAACAGAGCTCTCATGGTGGTACCCAAAGTGCTAATGCTAATAGGACAAGAAATATACCATTAAGACGTGGTAAAAGTGTACCAAATCGTGAAAGAGTACCAGAAGACACACCACCGAGATGTACCAGTCCTGGTGCAAGCATTTGTTCGGATTCTGACCTACCGTATATATCTTACACTGTGAATAGACCTATTGGAGATTCACCAAAGATGACGAATAAACAGTCACAGCTATATAGAGGCAAAAGTTTGGGTGCACAAGATATATCTAGACGTAAAAATAGCTTAGGTTCCGGTGGCTACAGGTGATCATTTTGATACATATTTTTTAATAATATATTTTATTTGAATAATAAATTTTTAATTCCTAATTACAGAAAAACTACCTCTGATAAAATCCATAATATAGTAGTAGTGAAACCAGCTATGGCAGATCCCACGGCTGACAAGGATCCTGATTTGGTTAAATTACAAAGTATTCCCATGTTCCTACCTATCATGCGTGGCACTCTTAATTTGCCCCCAGGTGTGAGGGATCCAGAGGTCCTGGAAAGACTCAATCCCATTGGTCTGTTCAATTTGTGTGCTCGTTATCAACATCACCTTAACACTAATGCTCAAATGATTGCCACTGAACAATCTACTCTATGCATTAATATTGAACCAGAGGTTACCAGGATTCTTAATTTGGCAATGGAAAGGCAAAAAAAATTTGCCAGGTTTGCTGAACAACTAAACAAAGTACATGAGCTTAGTAAACAATTAACTAAATGCCATACCCTTTTGAATCAAACATTGGAGAGTCTTGAAATGTTAAATAATCTTTTACCAGTTGAGGATAGATTAGAACCCTTTGTATGGACTACCGGGTAGAATAGATGTTAAAAGATTATACTGAATGGTAGCTTGAAAAATTACAAGTACATTGCACTGGTGCTAAGAGATAATCTGGATGAGAATGTTAGAAATCTGTTTTGTTTCTTTTATTAATCACTGAATCTTTACCAAATGAATCTTTACTACTAATCCCTATGGAAAAATTTCTAGTACCTATACATGTGTTGCACAGAAATCTTGTCTATGAAAACATATATATATATATATATACATCTATTTTCGCGTTAACCCTAGTAATTGTATAATTGTAAAAAAATATGTTTAATTCCAAAAATATATACAGTTTACTATGATGAAAAGATTGTACATTTTATTAAAATAAAAATAGACAATTTCACAACAAAATGATTCATGGCATCCTTGCAAATATAGCAATATAAAAAGAAATGCATAAAAAAAGATATTCTGTGATTTTTAATCATTTACATACCCTAGTTGTCACCAGCAGACCGTTGTGCTTTCAACATTCTGTATGCTGCTATGACATCACTTTGTTGTTTCTCCAATTGTCTTCTTTCTCCAATAGGTAAATTCTTGCGTTTCCCTGACTTATTTATGGATATTGATTTCTTAGAATTCGCTTTTGATTTTTCCCCTTTCTGTAGCATAGAATGAAGAAGAAGTTCCTTTTTGCCAGGCTATAACAAATTTGAGATAACTTTATAAATATTATGACTAAAAGATAAAGAAGGTATCATTATAAAATGTACCTTGGAGGTACTTATAGTGTTGGCATTCCTTGGTCTGATTTTTAATTGAGGTGGTTCATGAACAACTTCTCCAAATTGAACTTCATCCTTAAAGCTATCAAAGTCGTCCGTCTTTTCCTCCATTTGTTTTTGTTTTTTCAACTTTAATTTTTGCTTCTTCTTTTCAGCCTTAGTCATTTTAGGCTTATCCATATCTTTCTTCTTCTTCTTCTTTTTAATATTTTTATGCTTTGCCCTCAACATTTCAATTTTATCTAATTCGGTTTGTTCACATTTTGAAAGTCCTTCAATAACCCCTGTGGTTGGATTTCGATTGACTTGAACACTGTATTTCCTCTCAAAAGCAGACTCATTAATAAAAGCATGCGTATCCCTATTAACTCTGTACAAAAATTCTTCCTCGCTTTCCCCAGGCCTCTGTTGAAACATAGGGACAACTTTCTCTGGTCTAGCCTTTGGATGTAGACGCTTCGAATAATTTTCTCCGACAGATATGAGAGCATTTTTCTTCTTTTTCTTTTTCTTTGTCTTAGTTATTTTCCCTGATTTCACTTTCTCCTTTAACTTTACTACTTTTTCTAAACTTTTTGGTACCGCTTGTTCGTCCGTGTCTTTTGGCGGTGCATTTATCTTTGTTTCTAACCTATAATAGGTAGTTCGCTACGTATGTTAATAATTCTAGAATTAAGTTTATTTAACACACAACTCACTCTGCTTGACGTTTTGCCTGTTGTTTGAAAGGATCTTTTACACCTTTGTGCTTTTTTCCTGGGATTTTCCGACCCATTTTAATGCGACGCACAAGAAAGCACGATTTTCACGTGGCCAACACGGTTGTCTGCTCAAATATGAGACGCCCCGCGAAAATGTCTCGCGTTCAAAATATTGATAAATGAAACAATCGATTTTCAATCACAAAATCGATATTGTTGCAAAATATATAATTTTAAAATGGATAAGATATAAAATAATCCTGTTATGCCTATTCTCAATTTATGAATAATAATTAATCTAACTTATCTCATATATATCTATAAATATATATTTTCCTACTTTAAAAATTAATAACCATATATAGTACTACGCTATACATATATCAAATGTTAATAGTATATAAATATTATACCTTTAACCTACAGAATTTATAAGTCTACAAATTATTAAGTTATTTGTTACAATAAATTACCAAAGTGTAAATTTATGACGCAATTGCAAAGAAGGATCAGTAATTATAACAGTAAGAAAATTGTATTTTAGCGCGCAATGTATTAAATAGAGAGGGCTCTGCAAACTCTAAATCATCGAAGTTCTGTTCAGCTTGCATGTTTAACCTATTATGATTCTTTGTAGTGATTCTCGGAACGATGGATAAAAAGTAAAATGTTAAGAGATATAGAATGGTTAGAAAATTCTAGATCTATCTGTTGTCACATGTGCAATACAAAAAGTCCACTACTAGGTGTTAAATCTATGTTACATGTTGCCTATACGATTAAAGTGATCAACGAGGTTAGGAGATAATATTTAACGTTTTACTAAATATGTATGGCAATTATTTGCGTCAAAACACGGTATTATACAACACGAATGCAATCGATATACGTGATTTTTTGTACTGTATTCTTATCTTATTCTTTATTTTTTTTATAACCAGGTATATCTACAAGGTGTAATAAAACAGCGATGAGCTTAGTCCGATCTTCTCGATTAATTGGTAAAAATCAAAAATGTAATTGTCAACAAATATATTTCACATTGAAAAGATTTATCAATAGAACATCGTCGATATTATCATCCGAGGAAAAAGTTACCGAAGGAAACGAACATGACGATGCCTCCTCGATAGATGATATGTCAGAACCCACGAATTGTTGTATGTCTGGATGCGCAAATTGCGTATGGATCGAGTATGCGGAAAAATTGAGTGCCACTTTGGAAAAGAGCGACCTAGACGTACAAAAGTTAATTATCGACAAAGTACAAGATCCTAACATGAAAGCATTTCTCTCTATGGAGCTCAAATTTAGAAAACTAACGAAGGATTAAAAATATTGCAAATAAAATCATGTATATATGTACATATAAAATGATATACTCTTAGACAATAAATCTAGATATTAATTTAACCGACTATTCGTTAGCCTCGTTTTCCAATTAAATTTTTTGAATCCCTTCCAATTACTAGATAATCGAAATAGACTGTACGGAAATAAAGATACATATGCCGTATACACCTACGTAAGTCGTCGAAATCTTTTGTTATTTCAGAGCAATTTGTGGCGCTGTTTTACTCATCTATAGTTTATCACAGTGTAAAAGCAGCACGATTAACATCTCGTAATCAATAACACTAACTTTTCATGTTAAATTTCGTATCGATTTTCCAACAATTCAATATTTAAAACCGTAACGGGAATAGTCTCATTATCCCATGGGACTTACCGTTACTATTCTGAAATATCGATCGTTCAAAAATTCAAAGGTTTCGCGATGCCATCTGCGATTTCGAGCGGTGAAATTACGAAGTATTTTCAACGTATGCTGCGTAACCGATAAAACAGCTGTACAAACATTTTCCCTTGCCAAATTATTTTTAATAAAAGTAAATATTAGTATTTTAATCAGATATAAAAAAATATCTTGATACAATCGTGTATTGAGACATACATGTATCAATGATATTATTAAATAATTAAAAAGTGTATAATATTTGTAAACAAATTATTTCACAACAGTACATGTATTAAAAAAACAAGAAAACAAGAAAAAATTGATGAAACGTCGGTTATTACAATAGAAGAATAATTATTATCGGAATCGGTGACAGTCGGATATTTCCGACAAATGTTCGGCTGCGAAGGCCGACTATATAAAGGCCGCTGCGCCATTTCGCGGGCTTATTTGTTGATTCGACTTCGTATCGAAAGGATCGGAATTTTCATCGAAATGAAACGTGAATGGAACGGACGATGACCATCGACAAATACCATAATCTACTCGATTTACTGGACTTACGGACCAAGTAGAATCAGTGTTCGGTATTCCCGTTGGCAACAACGCGAAATCCGAGACATGTAATGGATGGTGGCTGTAGTTTTAAAATAAATTAAGCGTGTTAAATTTGGCGTTGGTACCACGCAAGAGTTAAGCACAGAATTAAGATACCATTGTCGTGATCCTACTCCAAGCTGAATCGGTAACATTGAAAACGACTAGACAGTAAGGTGGCTCTGTGTCAGCCGAAATGTAACAGGAAAAAATACATCGGTTGATACGTCTATTCCATATTTCGTCCATGCTATCAGCAACGCTGCGCCATCTGCCAAACTATACGTTTTTCCAGATGGCGGCAGATGTACGAAAGCGGTTCGATAAATATTTATCCTTATAATTGCAACAAAAATAACGAATGTACCGAGCCCTGAATCTCCATTCGAGAACTCGAGCCTTTTATTACTATTTATCTAACTCGTTCGGTTTATGAGATTCCAAGACGCGATAACCAGTTTCTCCATTAAGAAATAAAAGAGACCCGGCCATTTCAGTTATACAACCGTTCGAAATTGCAAACTGGAATGCAAAATGTTCTACGTGTACGGTAGTAAATTGAACAGGTATAAAAGAGGAATAACGCGTACGCCGATGTAACGAAGACAATAAATTCTACCGGTGGTCGTGTTCAAAAAGAAGCAGGACAGGGTCACGCGAGGGAATAACTTTGTCTTTTCGCCTGTGCTGAATTTCAATGGCCACCTAAAACGTTTCGATCACCGGCCCGTCGTTGCCGATACGACCAGACTTTCACGTTCTTTAACGGGACTAATTAAAATAGATTTAGACTTATCGGCAATGCTTTTTGGTGCCGGGTGTCCCCCCGTCGTTGCGATAATCCGGTGTTACGGGTATTTTTGCGCGCCGTTTACATTACGTTCTCGCTTATTTACATTGCATACATATGTATAAAGCCACTTGTGCCGCTTACGCCAGTCAGGAGAATGTAGTGCGACACGTACCGACGTGTTGGCGAACGAGGAGGCGTAGCGCTCCTTTTCCTATTCGCGTGGCTGATGCAAATGGAAATTGGCGGAAAAATTCGACAAAGACACGACTCGATTTCTCTCGCAATTAACGATCACGGAGATATAGACGCTCTTACGGATTTCTAGGACCACCACGACGCGGTGGGGCCGTTCGAAACGGTGCACGTAAGCGGGCAGCAAAATCGCACAATAAGAAAGTTCCTTAGAAATGGAAATAAAGTCTAATGGAATATTTATTTTCCACGTATTCCAGAATTCTCTCTTTGATCCTACCCGTCGCCTTCCTCCTGGCGCCGTTTGCCAAGAAAGCCCAACGAGCCGACAGACCCCGTCCCTGAGAACTGACCCGGGAACACACGTGTTAACTGCGGAGTACAAAGTCGCCCGTTGTGACGACCGGCAAGCTTTCGCAAACAGATATCGTTGCTTTTCCCTGGACACCGAACAAAAGTCGATTGGCGTGGCGATGCAATCGCGAAGACCGTTCGCCAGAATTCTCTCTGGGGTACTCCATTCCGAGTGCGCCATTCGTTGCTCGTACGTTGGTCGTACGTTATTCGTTCGCCATTGCGGTATATACCACGCAGAAGTTATGAAAATATGTCCTTACAGCAATCCAATTGTTCCTGCCAACGATACCCACGCAGTGGTATTAAGATCCCCCCCTCATCCGACCAAAACCTACATCCTCGACCTGTGCAGCGTGAAAGCCCGACACACGTAATCGAGCTTGGTCGAGGCGGGGAAAAGGTATTCAGGGGACGGTTGCGATAAAAATTCACGCGATAACCATGGACTAGCGCGGCTTCGCATAATCTTATCTCTGGCTCTGCCCACATGTCAAGTCCTTCTACCGCCAGAACGCTCGCACACGGCTCTATTTCCATTCGGACCGCTTGTGTGACGCGTTTTCCCACACACACACACGCGCGAATATTCACCGTTTGATAGCAGCGCTCGCGCATACCTTTGCACACACATCGATACGCGTCGCGAAGCAACACACTGGACAAATACCGGCGAAGCAGCTGAACGGAGCGGAAACTAGTGTGGGTGCCCGTGAGTATTCGCACGCGCGCGCTCGTGTGCGTGGATTATTTTCGCTTATACCGCGGCGCACGCAATCTCAGAAGTGGTTCTCGCGTTGACAGGTTCCGAGCGAGTTTTCGCCGGCCTCGAGCCACCGATCGGCCAGTGCTTCGACGGCGGGATCGACGATCCACGATTCCTAGA
>NW_016915711.1:145802-196011 GCF_001483705.2 Eufriesea mexicana | reverse complement strand
TACCCGTCGCCTTCCTCCTGGCGCCGTTTGCCAAGAAAGCCCAACGAGCCGACAGACCCCGTCCCTGAGAACTGACCCGGGAACACACGTGTTAACTGCGGAGTACAAAGTCGCCCGTTGTGACGACCGGCAAGCTTTCGCAAACAGATATCGTTGCTTTTCCCTGGACACCGAACAAAAGTCGATTGGCGTGGCGATGCAATCGCGAAGACCGTTCGCCAGAATTCTCTCTGGGGTACTCCATTCCGAGTGCGCCATTCGTTGCTCGTACGTTGGTCGTACGTTATTCGTTCGCCATTGCGGTATAT
The DNA here is from genome assembly GCF_001483705.2 of Eufriesea mexicana. Lineage (NCBI taxonomy): Eukaryota > Metazoa > Arthropoda > Insecta > Hymenoptera > Apidae > Eufriesea > Eufriesea mexicana. The sequence goes on along the minus strand of NW_016915711.1, from coordinate 195,703 downwards.
ACCACGCAGAAGTTATGAAAATATGTCCTTACAGCAATCCAATTGTTCCTGCCAACGATACCCACGCAGTGGTATTAAGATCCCCCCCTCATCCGACCAAAACCTACATCCTCGACCTGTGCAGCGTGAAAGCCCGACACACGTAATCGAGCTTGGTCGAGGCGGGAAAAAGGTATTCAGGGGACGGTTGCGATAAAAATTCACGCGATAACCATGGACTAGCGCGGCTTCGCATAATCTTATCTCTGGCTCTGCCCACATGTCAAGTCCTTCTACCGCCAGAACGCTCGCACACGGCTCTATTTCCATTCGGACCGCTTGTGTGACGCGTTTTCCCACACACACACACGCGCGAATATTCACCGTTTGATAGCAGCGCTCGCGCATACCTTTGCACACACATCGATACGCGTCGCGAAGCAACACACTGGACAAATACCGGCGAAGCAGCTGAACGGAGCGGAAACTAGTGTGGGTGCCCGTGAGTATTCGCACGCGCGCGCTCGTGTGCGTGGATTATTTTCGCTTATACCGCGGCGCACGCAATCTCAGAAGTGGTTCTCGCGTTGACAGGTTCCGAGCGAGTTTTCGCCGGCCTCGAGCCACCGATCGGCCAGTGCTTCGACGGCGGGATCGACGATCCACGATTCCTAGAGCCTCCGCGAGCGTCGCGGCGGACACGCTCGTGATTGACGAACGAAATGGCGTGACACGCGAGGCAATTCTTATGCAACGCGGCCTGGACGTGGTTCGGACGTGGATCACGCGTCGCAGGTGCACGGCGAGACGTCGGAGAAACGGAAGAGACGTCGCTGGAACGGAGGAGAACGGAGTCGCGGGGAATTATGAATGGTCCTCCGCGCGAGGATGATCGCCAGCCGGACCCGTGTACCCGGTGGCTGGAAATAGCGTGCAATCCGCGCGCGGAAGCCTCGACGACTGGACAAATACGCTTGTCGCAGCGACGCGTCTACGTCGAGTCGTGACGAAGAGGAAGCTCGGACCGGTTGTATAAGTAGAGTCGGAGCGGAGGTCGAAGGTAGAGGAGTCGGGAGGATTCGTCGGCTTGGCGATTTTGTTTTTCGCGCTTTTTTCCACGACAGTCGTTGGTGCAGGCGCGAGTAGGAGAGTAGGGGACGCGGTATCGTGGTCATCATGGTCGGCGGATGCGGAAAAGTGATAACGATGACGAAACGGGACGAGAATAAACGATAGCATGTTCGGTCGCGGTTGTACGAGAAATCGTACAATGCGTGGACGTGGTCGTGGAACTTTGAACGTTCGTGTGAATTTACAAGTGTTCGTTCTGCATCGCAAACGGAGGAACGTCCTTTGACGGAGCGCTTTCGACTCTTCGCCAGCGAGCCTCGCCATGCTTCCGTCGATGGTGCCTGCACATGAGCCGTGACCGACGGTGTTCCTCGTTTACCACAGCACCGAGTATCATCGCGGTTCGTGATTAGGAAGTACGTGGCGAAATGGAGAAATAATTCGACGCAGCTGGCGTCCAATTTCGTTGGACAGAAGCGATTCGCGCGAGCCGATTCGTAAACTCCATCGACGCGTTCGAATTATCGCTGTACTCGCGGTCTATGAATCGATACGACAGCGAGAAATCGTCGTAGAAACTTTGTTCTTCGTTTTAACTAAACTTTCGATTCGCGTGTCCGAGAAATCGCCTCGTAAAACCGAATTGTCCCCCGTAATCGAGAGGATGGAAGAGGTGGAAAAGTTGCATGCGATTTTCGAGTGAGAGAAGGCCGATCGACGAGACGAGGTCCTCTGTGTCGAAAATAAGAGAAGAAAAGAGACACGGGAGGCGAATCGAGATCGTCGAACGAAATGCTAATGACCGAACTGGGTTCTCTCACGAAAGAAGGAACCAACGAGGAATCGGACGAGCATACGATCGCCATAGAGAACAACACAGTGCCACTGGAAGAGTTACTCGTGAACTCGACGGTTCCTGCGGCAACGGTTGCAGTAAAAGTGTGCGATGACTCCGCGGACGAGACCGGAAGGGGCAACATCGAGAAGCAGAAGCGCGGGATTCTCAGCAATTTCCAGAGAAGGACCTTCAGCAGGTTTTTTTCAGTTTCAAGGGAGAGACTGGTCCTCTACTGAGCAGGTGCTCTTCCTTTATATTTTATTAATTATTATGCAATAATTCTTTATAATTCGAGTATCAACGCATTGTACGTGTATACATATACTTTATAGGTTATTATCCATTTGACCATGATTTTGGAATTTCGTAGAAACCTAGATAGATACGTTTTCTGGAAATATATACATTCAACGCGACATTTTGCGAAAATGTTACCAGCGTGCAATGCGTTAATTATAATTATTCCATGTTCTATGTTCCTTTAGGAGTTGCAAAAATTTGTAGGAGTATACTCTTAAGTGAACTTGAACGTGCATACTTGCACCGTTGTTAATCATTTGTTTAATACCACGTTTAAGTTAAACGCTTAATGGTCGATAAGTCAACAGACCCACGATTGGTCGGTGCTCACATGTATTGATAATTTGCTCGATTTTCTTGAGTCGTACTAAAGAAATAATAGCAACGTATCCGAATAGGTAGTTTTGATTCGAACTCGAGGTATGCGGACATTCATTTTGTCTGGGCAAGGAAACATTTTCATTTTCCTCCAGTTTCTGTAAGTACTCTGATATTTCACTCGACGAAAGCTCAACGGGCATTGTCGTAACTTCCTGTCACGAAGATGAACACCAACTGACAAATTCTTTCCACGGTCTTCTCGATTCTTCGCGAAGCCGCGAAATATCCGCGAAATCAACAATTGAAGATCAAAAATTTAGAAAATAAATTAAAATTAACTCAAAATTCTCCCTAAAGTCTCGTTTATCGTTTACGATCTGGGACTCCGAAATACTTAAAGAAAATCGCGAAATTTCGATAAAATAACAAATTGGTAGAATAATCTCTCGGAAGGGGAGTATATAGCACCGACGAAGGATAAATTGAGAGAAATGAGGAATAAAGGAGACGATGATCTTCTCATCGAGTGCTCGAAAAGTTGGCGTAATTTGCTCGCCGTCGATCTTTCGGAATCGAACCCGTCAAATAAAAATAATTGACGGCGTGGAAGGCAGCTGGGAATCCATCTGGAACCGATTCCCCGAGGATCCATCGGAGAAGCGCGATAATTGCGTCAAAGAACCGGCGCGATTTTCGGCGAACGCTGTCGAAAATACACGCAACGTCGCCGTGAAAACTGGATCACAATACGTGGCTCGCGACCCCGCGAAAATAGCGTCGTTCCCGTTTCCCTGCCACGATCGGCAGAAATCCTGCTTTTCGCGACGAGAATAGACGCGCCTAATTGCGGAAGACGCCTCGCCGGGAAGCAGGGATTCCCGACGCCGGCGTCGCTCCGTGTCTGCGCGTGCAAGATAAAAACCTTTACGTTTCGTCGGGGGCAACGGAGATGTTTGTTAAGTACAGTTCCGTCCATTCGTTCCATCCGCTGCTTTCACGTCAGATACGTCTCTTTCGACCTCTGCAGACTAATCCTCCAACGCGACAGACAGCGAGAGCATCTCTCTTATAACTCGCAGAATTTTAATCTCACGGATAAAGACAAAGGGACTGACATTGCCTTGGATCTTGGGGGGGTTATTCTATAGGCTATGCGAGGATTAGCTTAATTAATTTTCCACCACTCTCGATGGATCCTCGTGGTCTGGTCTTGATTCTAACTCGTTATTAACTATGTTAGAGAAGAAGATGGAATAGATATTTCGTTCGAGCACCAAAATGGAGAGATCAACAGGTACCTAGATCGTGAACGAGAGAATTCGATAGGCGATTAGGACAGTCTTTAGAATTCGTGACACAGGTTCCACGTGGGATCTGAGGATAGGAGAGGCTACCTAGTTTGCCTATCAGTTGGACTAGCAAGAACCTTTAGTTGGATGACTAACGATTCGTTGGCCCTTAGTCACTAGAAGGACTGGCTGATAAACACAGACCTATTTCAGAGTCCAAAAACAATTGACTCTTTCTCACTTTCACTAAGGGCTAATGGTCATCTTCACCCCCTCCCCCCCCAAAAAACTAACATTGTATTAGCGCCGACAAAATTTGCGAAAGGACAGTTTCGGTATAGTTGTCAGTTCAGTAGTCACTTCAGTCAGTTCCAGTTTCAATTTCTGTTTTGTCTTTTTCCTCTCCACCGACTTATATTTTTCCAACGTAGCCTTGTTGCTAGAACCCGTGTTGTATATCGAAATCCGGGTTCCAACACCTTCATATTCGTCAAAAAGATCCCAATTTAGGAGGAATTATACGCGAATGGCTGACGACAAACCTCGGACCATTCGGTGTTACAATTTCGATATCCTTCATACGCGGACATCCTAATAGAGACTGCCAGGTTGGTGAGCGAAGCTCGAAAGCCTGCGGCCTATCGAAGCCACGGAGTCACGAGAAGCCGCCATTCCCGCGTAAGCCGCGAATCCAAAAGCTCGAGCGAAAATCGCGCGACAGAGACACGATGCACCGGATGCATCGGTGCAACGACTCGTGGCGGCTGTGTCGCTTGTCATCGAGGCTCCATCTCTAGCGAATGGAACGAATCTGTCGGATCGGAGAGCGGTGCCAAACTGGCGTGCGAAGACAAAAGGGAAATCGTACGCAAGGGTCAAAATTGGATCGCCTCAGTGTCGGCCGAGCCTCGGTTCGTAAACGAACCCGTTAATTGAACGAACCCCCGCCGGCTCTGTCCGTGATCGCCAGCGCCCCTTTTATTCTTCCGCGCTGCCTTGGATTTTTTTCAATGATTTCACCCGGTGACGCGTCGCTCTTATAAATAGTCCGCAAAGTGCGTAAATCAGTGGCCGCCGCCTCGTGAAAGTTACTCCAGAAATCGTGCTTCTCTTCCTCGAAACCGAGAAAAAAGGAGAAGAAGACGCAGAAGAAGGAATAGCCGTGCGAAGAGAGAGATCAAGAATGACGAGTTGGCGGTTGAAGGAGAGACGAGAAGAGTCCCGGTGCGGGAAGGTCGAGGGATAGTTATGAAGACATAGTTGGGAGCAGAGTGATCCAGTGAGGTGCGAAGGTGAGGGGTGGCGTGTGCGCGAGAAGATCGAAGTGGTGACCCGGTGGGATCCCGGGGCAAGGAAGACGCGGCGAGATCGTGGATCGACGGATGTGGTGCAAAAGGCTGATCTGGATTTTCCAGTGGCTCTGGACAGGCTGCGATATTTGGCTCTGACGATGAGTTCTTTATCCGTTGTGCCTTAAGAGCATCCGCTAGTGCGGTTCTCGGCCCCGCTCGACGAGGCTTAAACTTAGACGCCGAAATTCCGCTGCAACTCGAGCCGAAATACGAGTCGGGTTCTAAGCGTGTTTGACAGCCGTCGTTGTTCGAGCAACCACAACCTTTTCCTTCTTTTCTTTCCTCTTTTTCTTTCCTTTTATTTATAACGCTTATCGCGAGTAGCTAGCCCTAAATAGAATAGCAGAGTCCACGCGTGACTAGATTTACAAGCATTTATTTTTACGATCACCGACCTTTCATCGGCGACTTTGTAACAGAGGAGACAGGGTGTAGAGAGAAGAGGGAAGAAAAGACACGATGAGATTCGTCTGACGGATTAATCGTGGATTAATGGTCGATTAATCGGTGACTGGTGGTGACGGATCATGTGCGCGGATCGCGTGAGAGATAAAACTGGCGTGTGCCTCTGAAGAATCGGGGGGACGGAGGTCGTGGAAGGCGGAGAATGGATGGCTCGACGTCGAAAACACTTTCACCGAGTTCCTCAGGATCCGGAAAGATCCACTTGGGCGAGGGAATGGCGTTATCCGGTCTACGAAGAGCTCTGTCTCAAGTGTCGATGCTGGTCGTTAAAGCGACCACGTCGGGGGAAACTGCTTGGAGGGAGGAGCTACAAAAGTATGTCGTTTCTTGCCATTTTATTGCGTAACGGAGATAATGACCGTTGATTAAGAAAATCGAGAATGCATCGGGGAGAACTTCTATCGTGACGCGAGTTGCGATAAGTAGTGGACGATAAAATAAAACGGTCGGAAATGTGAGGGAAAAATGCGAGAAAAATGCGGGAAAAACGTGGAAAAATGCTTCGTCTCCTAGACATCGCGATGTCCTCGAGGATTTTCTTTTAAGCCCGACGCACGACGCGTCGCGCATCGCTTGGTGAAAACGGTACACAATGGCCATCATTGTCTGGTGCAACGTCTCGAAATCAAGATGGAAGAGTCCGAATCAAGGACGACTTCCAATAGTCGAGTTAACGCTCGTACCATCTCGGCGGTAACATTCTTTAAACAACAATCTCTCTGAACGGTTTATATCATTACGTTTATTGCGGCTAGTTATCATAATCACAGGCACTTTCTCGTCTGCTCTAAATCGCTCCGTTTTACCAGCCGCGTGGGCCGGCCTTTCGAAACCTTGTGCAAACTCTGCGTTTCCTAATCGATCGTTCTAGCAATCAATTACCCGTTGCAACCGTTAATATCCTGTTTTATCCGCGTCTTTGTCTTAATGTACTCTCTGATTACCTCGCGGGAGCAGGTGAATTAGACGCAACCCGAAATTACGTCCATCTTCTACTTTGCGAGGCAGCAATTTTCCTCGGCTGCCAAGCAAACAGGAAGCTAGCGAAGAAAGCAACCAGGGATTGAATATCCTTGCCTGGAATTAAAATTTGTTTTTCCTTATAATTACGTGGATGAGCTGGATGAGCTACAAGGTCAAAAGTGTTCGAGTTGAAGTGGTTCCTGCCGCGCGTAATTTGTCTCGTTTCTCGCGCGAGGAGAAAATCTCTCGCGTTTTCCAGCTTCACTAGTGATCGCAGTTCGAACAGGTGTGGAAGTCTTGATCTATTTTTACCTCGGGTCAATATGTCAGGGTTGAAACTGAACCGAACCACACGAATTTAGAACGTCGTTTGCCAGACGGACGAACCAAGCCAAATCGAACCGCGGTCTAGGTCCCTTCGAACTTCGCGAAAACCAGAACCAAAAGCCCGATCGATGAGACACACCGTTCCACGCGACCCCGGAAGTTGGAACACCTATTCGAGACCAGTTCCGGTCATCTACGAAGCTTTTATTTTCGCATAACTCCTCTTCGCCATCTGTCGAGCTATTTTTACCTCTCCAAGTCTCGAAGATGCGTCGGGAAAAGTGAAAAATCGGTTTCCCCTGTTCGAGGGTCGACGCGAGAATTGGCAAAACGTCAGGTTGACTGGCGGTATAAGTAGAACTTTTTTTTTAAGGACACCTCTGTCGACGAGGCGAGAAAACAAAGCAAACGAGCTCGTCGTCACAGCCTGGTTCCTCGAAGACAAACATCCTGGCCTAAGCTCGCCGGCTGTGTTCGGGTACCGGTCTGACGACGAGCAGACGCGACGATTGGACGATGAAAATTGTCCGACTCGTGACAGGGTCGATCAGGGGCGAGGAAAGACAAGTTCAAAGAGAACGTGTGGGTATTCATGGACATTGCCAACAACTTTAGCGCCTTTCCTACGAGAATCGCGATAATCCGTGACTACGCAACGCCACGTCCGACTAAACACGCGAGTGGTTTCTAAATCTTCACACCGTCTAGCGAATTTCCCGAGTTCCTCATGGTCGCGCTTATTTCTGACGAATTCGAGCAGACGGGAACACGCGTGTCGTCTGCCGGCTGTCGCTGGAATTCGCAGCGTCACCCCGGAAATCCTGGATCACCACGCAGATTTTCTCCCTTCGCGAAAGTTGCTTAATTAAGGCCGGCAAACTTGGAATTCATTCGAATTACTCGGCTAGCACCGATTCCAGAAAGTTCCAGGGTTCGCGATAATTAGGAAAATTGTTTGCGATTTGCGAGCGTTTGATGACGTTCGACGAGACGTTTACCGCGAATTTCAGGGGAATATTAAGATCCCAATTGGAATTTTTCAATCTTCCTTATTTATGCAGTTTCACGAGTTCGCAAATTTGCAGTTGCAAAGCTTTAAATTTAAAATTACCCTAAAAAGTAATTCGATTGAGATGTTTAATTTTGTTCGAGACTGAGAACCATAATCGTGTTGTCAAAAATGCCCTAACTTCGTTGTCATCGTAGAGTTTAGCAAATTTGCAGTTTCGAAGCTTTAAATTTAAAATTATCGTAAAAAGTAATTCGATTGAGATGTTTAATTTTGTTCGAGACTGAGGACCATAATCAAATTGTCATAAATGACCTGACTTCGTTGCTATCGTAGAGTTTAGCAAATTTGCAGTTTCGAAGCTTTAAATTTAAAATGATCGTGAAAAATTAGTCGATTGAGATGTTTAATTTTGTTTGAGACTGAGGACCATAATCGAATTGTCAAAAATGCCCTGACTTTACTGTTATCGTAGGGTTTCGCAAATTTGCAGTTTCGAAGCTTTGAATTTGAAATTATCGTGACAAATTTTTCGATTGGGGTGTATGTTTAACTTTGTTCAAGACTGAGGAACATAATCGAGTTGTCAAAGATGCCCTGACTTCATCGCTATCGTAGGGTTCCGCGATAGTATTAATACCATCGAGATATTGCTCTAATTATAAAATCTGGTATCATCGAGGCCCAGAGCTTCTATTTCTTTTCCAAGCGTTACAACGAATCAGCTTCCTTCATCGTCGCGAGAAACATCCATCTATACCCCAGCGCTATTACTTGCCAAATTGCCCTACTCTGCTCTCCATTTTGCAAAATTTTATCCGAATTTATTCGTGTCATCTCGTTCTCTATCGAAACTCGCAATAGATCCTCATCTATCAGCTCTGACTAATCCTTCTTGTCTAGTCCGAACTCTTCCTCCTCATCCTCGACTCCAAGATGGAGATGTCGAAGAGCCAGGAACCTTTCTCGAAACGCGAATCGTAATGGGATTTGACGAAGGAAGCTGGCGAATAGCTGCTGGGAAGGCTTTCCACAGGCATAGTATCGGAATCGGCGTATTTTTAGCAAAAGACTTAGAGTTATCTTTAGAAGGGGTCATCCGATTAGTTTACCGTGTTCGAAGTGGTCTCGTGTTCGCTCGAATCGCTTCGTCGAAAATAATAATTCGTCAGCGCCGGCAGTGGTACTTGCAAATTCACTTGGACGATCTCGTAAAAATACAATAGGTCGAGTGATACGCTGGATGACGACCTCTTTCATGGATCGTTAGACCCGGGTTGCGATATGAGCGGGTCGTTTCGCTGTTTCGCTAACGTCAGTGACCCAGATAGAACAGGATCGAACAAATATTTGGACGGCTCCGGTTTCGCGATACTTATTTCCACATCCGCGAAAAAGCCCACGGGCAAGGACCACTTAGCGAGCAATCGAATTCGCCGGTGTTTGCTAACTGTCGGCAGCCGGTGTAGGATTATTGAACCCGGCGAAACGATATCCTGCTCCTCCCGTTTTCATTTTCCACCCCGGTTCCAGAGCCGATGTATCGATTCCGGAGAAAAGTGGAATCCGCGGGAGAACTTTTCTAAGTAACCGCGAGGATACGAGAACTATCCGAAAATATAACTGAGGACAAACAAAACGCAACGTCTCTCGCGAATCTCTGCCACCTTCTCGAAAAATAGCTCGAAAAATGAATTACCCAGAGACGTCTCGAATGTCACGGTCGAGTATCTCGTTTCCAAGCTGCGATTTTAATTATCCCGCGCTGGTAATCGAATTTTGAACTGGATTTTATACATTTTTGGATATTCGGAGTTTCATACGGACGATTGGAGTTATTAATCTTTAGCTGGGGACTATAGAGGTGCGTGATTAGGGCACAGGTGATTCACGTGGAGGCGGAAGATGATCAGGACTCGTTCGTCTGTCGATTCTCTGGCAGATTGCCCTCGATCGGTCCATCCTGGCGCGAAGTAAAGCTGTTCGACGGTAAATTATGTCCTTTGGCATTAGCCTCAGTATATTTCGGAGCAGACCACACGACCGTTTTAAACGGCCTTTAGAGAAGCCGTGGGAGGCGTGCTGGCGTCTCGTTTTCCGTTCCAAGCGAAACGCGACACTCTCGAACGATTTCTTTCGATCAGGTGTTCGCGCGATTAGACTGATCCTCGTGCGAACTCGGTGAAAAAAGAGCGAGGGATGTCAGTGACCTCGGGGAACCAGGGCCTGATTTAGAATAGAGGCTACTCGTAGGAGAGAAAATTTCGGAGCAGAAATAGCCTGGATGTTTAAGCCTCTAATCGAACAGCTGAAGATCGAATTAAACGGGATACGTAACGAGGATGATTTAACGCGATTATTTCTGGTTTCCCGATATCTCGATGGAATTCTCCGACTGCACGATCTCAAGACACTGAGGGTGCGCTCTGCTTTCAGATATCGACAGACCAGATTCAGCTCGCGAAGGATACGCAAGAGGGTGGTTTTCAAGCACGGCGATTGCAATGTCGTACAAGGAAATGTCGCCAAGCGACGGCGCCGTTACCTTCAGGTAATTTTAAAGTATTTCTAAAAGCGTCTGTCGCGGTTTCGCGTCCGCGGGAACCGATGCGACATCCAAGGCGATTTCACAAATTTTCGCCAGAGACAGTTAGCGATCGCGCTACAAGCCCGTCTTACGCCTGCTCTTTTGTCTACCAATCCGTTGCAAACGGTCGCTTCATTCAGCACCAGGAAGGCGAACTTGATTTGTCTCCATCTATTTCGCGACCGCAATTACTTGCCAAATCGTCCCCGTCCTATAGTTGACACTTTGATGTAACTTCTATATTTCCGATTCTCTAGAAACGTTTATTTCTCGCGTGCGATAAAATTAGCTCGATTGTTAAACTTTCACGACTCTCCAAATGGTCTCCTTCTTATGAAAATGGCCCAGTGAAACGTTTATACAAGCCTCTTTGAAGCGTTGGCAGCGGGTAGCTATGCTAGACGATCTCCGCGTTTATTATCGATTCCCGCGGATCGATGCATGAGACGATTACGTTTTTCAACAGTAGGGGTGGATATATATGTATGCAAATTCTTCTTCAGGACATTTTCACGACACTGGTCGACGCACAATGGCGCTGGACGCTTCTGGTGTTCTCCATGAACTTCTTGCTCTCGTGGCTAGGTTTCGCCCTGATATGGTGGCTCATAGCGTACAGCCATGGCGACCTCGATCCAGAGAATTACACCAATCCAAACTTGACGTTCACCCCGTGCATCGTGGACATTCGTGGATTCACCAGCTCCTTTTTATTCTCCATCGAGACGCAGCACACGATCGGGTGACTAATTACTTCTATTATCCTGCATAATTTATGTCGGATCAGTGATTCGAACGAATTTCAGACGCTATTAACTACACGGCCGATTTGGAAGAGGTATACCCCCCCCTCGATTAATTAGTTGACATAAACGGTCGTGCGATAGCGTGGGCCTGATTGCGATGGTCGGTCGTTTTCTTAGAAATCTAACGAACGAGAAGAGAATTGCGAACGAACTCATGGAGACATTCGGTGACCGTGCATGTTATTAAAAATCGTACATACGAGGTATTACGTAACTTTCATAAGGTATCACATCGGATTACACTGTCCTTCTAAGCATTGCGACTGCCAGGGTAATGGAACTGACCTAGTCAGTTTGGATCACGTTAAGCTTTGGTCCCAGCTACGAGTGGCCCCCGGATCGTGGAACCATCCTTCAGTCGTCCAGAGACCGTAAATCTTGCGAACAGGGGTATCAAAAGGTCACGAATTCGTTTATAGGTTACATCCGAAGTCGCGAATTTATCGGTAATTGCTCTGAGATCGTTCCAAGATCCATTGACCGTTTCCAGCTCCGGGAGGCTCTGTAATCCTCGAGAGTCTGGTCCGCGATGTCTTCCAAGCTGTCCAAAAGTTTCTCGAGGTCAAGAGAGGGATCAACGTCTGGACGACTCGAGGGTGATTCCAGGACCGAGTTTGGAATACCGCTGTGATCGTGTTTGACACTTCGTGGGCGAGATGGTAGAGGAAAAGTACAAGTCGAAATGTAACGAATAAAATATAAAGGAAACGATTCTGTAAATAGAAAATGAAGTCAATTTTTGTCACGATGTTGACATTTGTCCGCGAAGGTTTGTCGAAGGTTCCACGAAATTCCGCCACTGGGTGCCCTAAGCTTGAGCCTAACGCAATGTTTGGAATATGTAATTATAATTTCTCCTACACTGGACTCCTGTCTTCAGTTTTACCATTTTTCTGACACTCGATGGAGCTTCGGTAGAAAACGACTCTAACGAAGATAAATATCGTAGGTACGGGTCAAAGCACCCAACAGACGAATGTCCAGAGGCAGTGTTCGTGATATGTATCCAGTCAATGACAGGTGTGATCCTGCAGGCCTTCATGGTCGGCATAGTTTTCGCGAAACTCTCCCGGCCAAAGAAGAGAACACAGACACTGCTGTTTTCGAGGAACGCCGTGATCTGTCAGAGGGACGGCCAACCTTGTTTAATGTTCCGGGTCGGTGACATGAGGAAGAGTCACATCATCGAGGCTCACGTCAGAGCGCAGATGATCAAAAGAAAGGTGAGTCTGTCTAGTGGAGATGTTACTTGTCAGAGCTATCACGCTCGCGGGGTCTACCGGATAGATTCATTCGGTATTCCAAGCTAGTCTACATCTCGACGTGACCCAATTGTTGCTCTTATCTCTCATCAATGGTATAATTAATGATCTGAAGGCGTCTGCGAAACTTTCAGGTTACCAGGGAAGGGGAACTGTTGCCGTTCTTCCAAACGGAACTGAAAGTGGGCGGAGATGGCGAGGAGGACAAGATATTCTTTATTTGGCCAACCACGATCGTTCACAAGATCGACGAACATTCTCCTCTTTATCACATATCGGCCAGCGATATGCTGCGGGAACGATTCGAGATCGTGGTGATATTGGAAGGTGATTTGAAAGAGAGGTAAACGCTGGATCAGAAGGACAAACGACTTTCACGATTGTTTCAGGTGTCATCGAATCGACCGGCATGACCACTCAGGCTAGAAGCTCCTACCTGCCGTCCGAAATTTTATGGGGACACAGGTTCGAACATATAATCACGTTCAAGAAGGAGACGGGAGAGTACGAAGTGAACTACACCCTGTTCAATAACACCTACGAGGTGGATACGCCATTATGTTCGGCTGCCGATCTGGACAAGATCAGGGCGATGCAACGGGCGAAAGGAGGTACGAGCAAACTCTCGCAAACTCCCGCAAACTCCTAACAAGCATGAATCCCCGAGTTCGTTAGCCGGCGATAAAGATAAGAGCCCTTAGAGACGTCGTCGGAGATAATAAAACACGGACCTCTATCTTATCGACCATCGCACTGTCGGAGAAATGTGATTGACCTCGATTAACACGAATCAAGTTTATCGAATCTGCGACCATACTAGTGGAGACACGAGGCGCATCGCGACGCGAACTATCCTTTACACAGTATCACTATGCATCGTAGCTTTTGCCACGAGTCGCAAATCTGGCACTCCACTTGTCTCTGTGGCACCGACCGGTGCCAATTGTCTGAACCTTGAACCAAGAAAAGAACCAAATCGTAGTTCCATTATTCGCTCGGGCAAACCGGTGACCGATCGATCGTTCGCCATTATCGCTAATCGATTAATCGAGTAAATCGACTTCCGACGCGTTCGATTCCGATTCCATTTTATTCTGCATTCCTACGTTATTTAGAGGGTATTTAAAAGGAGGAATATTTAATAAAGTGGTTGGAGAAAAAGCAGACTCGTTCTCGATAAACCAGATTCCTGGGATGCTATGTAACTTTTCGCGAACCGACTCTGAACGAATTCCTATGCACGATCGTTTCAGAACGTATGAGCAGCAGCGGATTCGCTCATTATCGCGATGCATCGAGCAGTTCTTTGACCACCGGATCCGGTTCCAGCCTGGCATCCTCTACCGGTGGATTGCACATGAACGTGCCGATGACGACACTGACTCCGATTCCAGTTATGATCACCGGCCCCGACGGCTCCCTCAGACGAGAGAGCATGCAAAGTGGTCAAACGGATTTGAAGCAGCCTATATTTTACACTCAGAACGAGGTACGTCAATTTTGCTCCTTTTTAAACCGTGGCATACGCTCGAGTTTCCTCCTGTGACTCGGCGAATCCGCCTCTTCTTACCAAGGACGCTTTGTCTGAGTTCATTTCGTATAAATAGTCTCAAAAAATACGAGTTTAAAATAGCTCAACCCCGACTTCTCGATCCCGAGACCTGTCAGGCGTCCTGATAAAGGAATACTCTTATTCTTTGCACAGTATCTGGACCACGAGTTGCACTCCTTAAATCACCCGTTGGATGAGTCCGAAATCCAGGAGGACTACGATCGCGTGCTGGAGGACATCAACGCGACGTTGAGAAAGAACAGAGGAGCAAGCAGGGAGGACAGAAGAATGCACAGGGAGCCGTCCAAGTGTACCCTGGATTCCAGGAGGAGCGAGTCCAGGGACGTGATCAAGAGATCCAGCTCCAGAACGACCATGGATCAGATTCCAGCGATCAATCCTCCGCCTGCAAGATCATCCTCGCGACTGCATTTAGATCCCAGGTAGCCTCGACTTCCGCGTCCGTGAATCTTCTTCGAGAGATCTTTCAAAGTCTCCGTTTCATTACAGACGCGATCCTAATTTGCGTTTCATCCATTCAGACATACCAAGTTCGCCGATCACTCGGAAGTGTATCGTGAACCTCCGCCTCATCCCCTGCCCTCCTCGAGGAGATCCAGCCTAGGCGACAATCACAAGCCCAAGGATCAGCAGAAGAAGACCAGCTTCGTCCTAGGCGACGACGATCACCACGTGATAAACATCGAATCAACGATCCCGAAGGTGTCTCCGGCTCGGCAGGAACCGTTGCACGTCGATTCATCCAAGACGAACCATCATCCTAGCGACAGTGGTCCTCAGGAACAAGTGTAGGTGAGCGAACGCGGACCATCGGTCTTGCTAGCAGTTGCATTAAATCAATCGACGACCCCCGGCTAGTCCATTAACCGCTCCGACGACATGTATGCCGTTTGCGTCAGCAGCGTGAGGCGGGATGTAGAAAGGGCAAAAATCCCTGACAGCTTAATCGATGAGCTTCCGTTTCGCTATCGATGAACCGCGACGAAACCAGCGAGAAGCTTTAGAATCCGCAGCGGCAAATTGCCTTAGAGGAGGATCAATTACTCCCGGGGCGATTTGCAACGATCGTGGCCTCTTAAAACAGCTCGACTTCACCGTAGACTAGGCTTCTAAATTGTTCTAACTGGGACACAAAGACGTCATGCCGCGTAGTTTTCATACATATGCGCCGTTGGCTCAAGTTTGCCTAAGCGACCAGTATCCGGCCCGGTTCTGCCCAAGTGTCTTTCTCTTCCTTTCCCTTTCTTTCCCTCTTACTACCCCTGGACTCTTTCATCTCTGTCTCTCCTCTTTCGTCGGATGAAAGAAAGAACCCCTGTGATGATCCTATTCGAATCGAATCGCTTGGAAATCGCTGATTAATAGAATCACGACGACTCGCATGTGAGTCATACGTACTCGATGTTCTGTTATTTCGATAGTCGTCGAGTCTATTACGCATGGATTATAAATAGATCGCGAATGGGTTTGAAATCAGCGCGATAATATCGGTACCGGTCTTGACCACGGAGTCCCTTATGCAGATAGCGAGGTCTACGTCAGCCGAGTCGGAGATACGATTGGAAATGCTCAAGTTCCAACGATAGCGAGACTTTCCGAGTGGAAAGGTCAAGCGGTGTCTGGCGTTTGAAAGACGTTCTATCGGCTGGTAGTTAAATCCTATTGATTCCCGTCGCACGCTGTGTCTCCCACGAGTGGTTACACGTAGGTACTTTGGCTGAGGATCGCGTAAACTTCGTGGCGACTTACGATCGGTACGCGCCTGGCTGATGCGAACCTGCACCAGCGAGATGGGTTTAAACGAGCCCGGAAATCGTCAGTTAAATGACACGGCAGAACGATCTTAATGGCGATAAGCTAAAAGGAATTATCCCTTTCATTCAATTTAAGCCCGCGATTCTCCTCGGGAGAACAACACCGCGAGCCGAGCCAGTCGGATGCCTCGCATTCCAAAACAAATCTCTGCCAACGGTCAACAATTCGATCCTCTTCTGTACTCTGACGATATTCCTGACAGGATTCTGACGATCTTCGAAAAGGCTAGCTTCCGTTTCCTGAAATACTGCACACGTCTCGCGTGTCCAAGCTGTTCGGCTGTTCTGAACGATACCTCGAGCCAAGGTAATCCATAGCGAGGTGTACGTCGTGGTATCTCCACGTTATGATGCAACACGCGATGGCTGAAGGGCAGATGGACGAGTAGAGGATTAAGTGGATTCAGAGAGCCGTAGGTTAGACGACACGACAGGATGAGTTTAGTGGCGGGAAGTGCCCTCGTTATCACGCCAGTCAATTGTTTAATCTCGGCCTGGTCTCTTCCCTCTTCGCCCCTACTTCTTGGGCCAGGTTTCCACACACACGAGCCATGACACCACGCGAAACACGCTAAACCGGCTATCAAGTTCCTCGGGCACGTAGCTTCGTGCAAGTACATAGCCCGTGTCCTTGTTGCGAGACACATTTCACCTGCCTCGCAAGCTCGCCGTACCTGCGAGTTATCCTCTGTATCTTCAACACCGGGGATCGAAAGCGGAGCAGTCACGTTGCTCCAAACGATAATTCTTCTTTACATATTTCCGCTTTCCGTGTCTCTTCTACTCACTCTATTTGTTATTTATTATCGTGCGAGATTCTAATCTCTTTGGAATATATTTCGAAGCTTCCTACGTTATGTCATACTTTCGTTATTTGCACTGGAACTTCCAGTACTAGCCATATAGATAATATTATTTAAAACTGGAATCTTTCCTATTTTCGATGGTGGTCAATGTTAATTTTCTCGAGTCTTTGGCTAAAAGATTTCCAGATCTTATAAGACACGAATCGGCAAGGAAGTGAGGCCTGTTTTAAATCAATCTCTCAGTGGAAGCCTCCTCGTAGTCTAGGTAATGTCACGACACCTCGGCAGCGTCAATGACCACTGTTACGTCAGGTCTACCGGGTGCAATTGCACGTCCCGATTTTTCTGCCGCATTCTGCAATCGCGTTATCGCGAATCTCCCCGTTTCTTATTCAAAACAGCCATTGTCTGGGCGACAATGAGCGGTGTCTAGAATGACAGCCGACGTGCGAGAATAGAAAAACGACGAAGCGTATCACCTTGCAACGCGAATTGCGACATCCTCCTCTTGGACTGTCCTCGGTCTGATATGCCGATTATGCTCGCACTATGTTGCGGATACTGATTTGCATTCTTCTGTTCACACTTCCAATCGCTACCGAGCTCTTCCTCCAATTAACGCCATCCTCCGCGTACCGGGGCTCCAATGCGAATCGACAACCGAACTGATTATCGATGACAAATGACACTAAGTAGACCGCAAATATTCCCGGAGTATAATAAGGATTCAGCGATTAGGGGAAAAGCAGAGAAATTTATACCGCGAATTCCCGCGAGCGAAAGGTTAGGGTACCAAATGGGAGATGTACCACTAGCTGTTCCGCCATTGTGACGCAACGATGAAAGGCAAGAAAGACTATCGCGAAGTCACGTGCCACGACATAAATACGACACCTTTCCCGCGATAAAATCGTAAATTCATCGACGCCGAGGAAAAGAGCGATTACCTGCAAAACAATTTTATTACGCGCTCGGTCGCCTCATTTTCACGGCAATCGTGACCAAGATAGGCCGTGCTCGAAGGTCGTCACACTTTTAAAAGCGTGTCGACTCGAGCGTTCCGATAGCCACTCGCGTATTGTTTCGCTTTTTCGAGAGAAAAAATCGCAGGAAAACGACGAATCCCTGGAACACGCTCGTGAATGAGTGACGTCGGGCTCATAATCTCAGAGATGGACGCGTATAATTATGCCTGATTCAAACGTTGCTTACCGATCCTCACGTGGGCTTCGTTTGATAGTGAATCAGCTGTCCAAGAAATTTGAATACGTTCGTAATTTCATCGAATCGTGAGTCAGTCATAGGAACCAGCGCGAAAGTGTTCTCTAAATACAGACTTTGAAAACCTAATTTATTCGTGAGGTAACGGTCATCCTGAGTCTTAGAGTCTCTATAGCGCATTGGGTATCGTGAACCTACGTGACAGTCGATAGCTTTTGGATTTGGAAACCCAGGGAACTTGGAACTCCCCTGGACTAGGGTGATTAATCATCCGAGTACTATCTAGCTCGAAACTCGAGTTAGATATTCGTGATCCCTGCGTCTCGATCCGAGTAACTATATCGTGTTCGGGTAGCGAAATCTGGAGACGGATCTAGCGGTGTCGACGAGATCTCGATGGATCGGATCGCATGATGACCACTGGTCGTCGAAGTACTCGTGGTACTCGTCGAAACGTCACGGTCGTGCCCTCCGGCCTCGTTGACGTAATTGGTTATTATCACGGCGAAGTGTGTCCCCTATTAGTGGATACCAGTGTACACACTGGACCCTGTTAGTGCGCATTAGCGTGTACGGTGTGCACACAAGCCGATGCACCGTGGACGCACGTGCTCTGCTCGCGAAACGATCTCGCGATCAACGAAAAATTAACTAACGAGCATGTTATGCGAATGAAATAATAGATGGGAACCATTGTCGGAAAGTGGCTTGCACGGTCGAAATTCAGTGGGCCAATGACGATAGCGATTCGACGATTCGATGGATCACGTTGCCACGTCGATAATCCTTGCTTTATTTCAGACGATGTGTCGCTTATGGCGATTTAACCGAGTGATTTAACGAGCCTGGAATTAACCTACACTGATCTGTATTAGACTCTCGTGGTAATTTTTAGTGACTTTTAAGCGGTGACTCGGAAACTGAGGAATTTAAAAAGGAATTAAAAGATAAGAGTGATCGTAAATGACAGGGGTGAGATGATTCGACGATCATCGATGATTTAAGTCTTCCCTCGAGGCAGATCATGGCAAGAAGTGCAATAATTGTTGCTTCCATACTCTCAAAAACATATCGTGAATGAAAAGGCACATTTATCGGTTATCGATGATTCACTGTACCTTGGAAAACAGTGTGACAGTATTGCTCGATCAGTGTATACCGAAAAACCCAATGTCTGAATCAACATTCACGGTCCGCCTGTTTAAATCTCATCGAATATGCGCAACATCTGTACCAACCGAATGCGACGCCTGAATATTGCTTCTATGAATTCTCATAAGCTCGTCAAGGCTTGTTTACAATCGAGCCTGACTGACGAATCGACACCTTTTCTTCTGGCCATCCGTGACCCTCCAAAGTCCGCGCAAAGTTTCGAAGACTACGCTCATCTCTTGGCGAGATCCGTGTTCGAACGGCGGGCGAGAAAATGGGCAAAAATGGAGAACAAAATGGCGGGAAATAGTAGCGGGAGCGTGTAAAAAGAGACACAGTGCGTGACAAAGAGCGGCAAGGACCAAGCCTGGCGAACGAAGCGAAGATGAGCAACGCCACAGGTTGTCAGGCAAGACGTTCGTGAATGTGTACGTGACTCAATGCTGATCAACGATCCTCGATCTCGTTGAGAAGTAGGAGGAAAAGGCTAGGTAAGAGCGAAGTGGGTAGGGATAAAGGCGGGCGAGGAAGGTGCGTTGACGTCACTGGGCAAGCTCGCTGCTCGGTACGCTCGTTGGCAACGCGATCGCAGTTTCACGAGATTTCAACGTCGACCTCGCCGCTCTCCGGCCATTTTCGATCGTTCTCCAGAAAAATTCGTCGAGCCGCGCGCGAAAAATCGGCGCCGGGTCGCTCGGGTGTCGGCCGGAAGTGCAGAGTGCGAGTGGCGGGAAATTCGTAATTCAAAAGCGGCGCAGATCGAACGACATCTGTGGAGCGGCGGTGACCACGTGGCCAATCGTGTCAATGACTCGAGCTTGAAATTCAACGTCGCGAGTGTGCGTTTCGCGCGTGCCTCCTCGTACTTCGAATACCGTGAAATAATCGGCGAAATCGGTAAAGGAATCGTGGCACGAGCAAGGGAACGAGCAACGATCCGATGGATTTTCGCGGTAGCCGTTGGCAAGCCTGGTTCGTTTGAAAGGTAAACGTCGATGACGTGAGGGAATGCGTTAATTGATCGGCATGACGATCGTTCTGCCGGTGGTTCACGTGATCCACGGCGGAAAGACAACGAAGCGGTCAGTCAGAAGATCGGTGATTAATGGCAGGCAGGACGCGAATTTCCCAACATCCGATCGCGTGTCAACCTAGTTCCTTCTCGACACGAATCAATCCGTCCTGGTGTCGTGCACGATTCCGGTGATTACGGGAACTATGAAACGCGAAGCCACCATTTGGCACCGTCTAGACGTTTTACCATATTTTTCCCTCTCCGCATAATTTCTCGTTTCCACGAAATATACGCGTATGGCAATTTGTCGAACGGTGATGAATTACGATCTATTTTCAGCCACGTGTAACTAAATCGCCGGTTTTGTTATTGATCTGAATATAATTAGCGTACGTCACGTTCTGTTTGCAGACAGCTAATCGGTAGCTATTTCCATCTGGTTTAATTATCATAACGTACGCGCTGCGCGCGAAGATTTACGACTCCGAGTCGTTTATCTGAAAGAAATTTACGCGAATTCGCATATGGTAACAGAGAAGGTGATAGATTTTTTCACAGTCGATTCATTTCGATATCACGCGATCGTGACACCTTCCTTTCTATTTCATCCGCTCGAGATACCATCGATAAATGCATCGTCGCCTTCTAATGAACGTAACCGTATACACAATACAATTGAATGAATAGTTCCTAGAACAAGGAGCTAGTTACTCCGCTGACATTTACATTCTACTTCAATGAGAATTACCGTGCAACAGACGTTAAATCACTCGTCGATAAGAAATCCGTTTGCCAGTCGTTAAAACCCGCATGAGAGATATCGAGAACGCACGAAAAGGTCGCTCCCGAGAATGTTTATCGGTTTTGTTTTGTTTGCAATCTCGTAAGCATCGACTCGAGGAATATCAGTCAAATCACTCGAATTTTAATCCCCCTTCGTAGACTGTTTAACAAATTAACATCTCGACAGCTGAATGGTGTCCAAAAAGCAAAGTTAGGCCACTTCTGCATCACGTGTAACGCGTACGTGACTCGCGAATTTATTTCCCAAGACATCCAGCTTCCCTTCCCATCGGAGAGCTGCAGGAAATTCGAAAAAGAAGACACCTCAATTTCCACGAGAATCGTGTATCAATCAGGATGCAACGCGAAGACTAGAGTCACGAAAATCGTGTCGTTGAACTCGCAAAGTTTGTTCGTCCTCTCGGGCACGAACCAATCCGACCAAGTTAATTCCGCTCTCGACACACGGTTACTTCCGCAAATTTGGACGTCTACTAAGCGGTAAATTCCCATTTCCACGAGGAGAGACCGTAACGCGATTACCCGATCGCTCGGTTGACGGATACGGATCATCTGCGGTGGATCATGCGAATTCAACCGCAAGAATCGCATCGTGTCGACCACGCTGACCCAACCATCGCGGTTCCGATGCACACGTGCGCAAGTTTCTGCACTCTCCCTACCGGAAACGTCCCTCTTCTGCACCAGGTTCTCCGTGGCAACGATCACCCGCGCGATTAAGCCGATCTGTACCCTCGTCGCGAAGTGTTCCGAGATATTCCTCGATAAGCGTCCTTTTCTTTATCGAAATCCCGTCTCGAATTGGTCATTGACACTAGAACTGTCGTGTATACCTGAACACAGTGCACGCATTCGGTACTAATTAATGGGATATAAAGAAAATAAGAGAGAATACGTAATTGCGAGCCTATTTGAACGAAAGTTGGTATAACTTTTACCAAAAGCAGGCGTGTGGAAATAAAATGTCAGAAACCAGTCATTTTGACCCCGATGGTAGTTCTAGTGTTAAAAAAGACCATTAAAAAGCGAGGGTAGAAGATGTCCTGGATTCTCGAGATCTACGAGACGTTCGGGTGCAGTTATTTGTTAACAAACCCTCGAGACTCGAACAACTCCCAAATTGCACGTTGCATGAAAGGATATTTTCGAGACTGGAACAGGTGCTTCTTGGGTAATTCGCGTTGGAGGGTCGCGGAGGATTCGGGTCGGATAATTAAGCTAAGAATTTTCTCCACGTCTTTAACTTTAAAATTCGATACTAAATTTACGGAAAATTAAGGTGTTCTTGTCTTTACGGAGTCAGACGAATGATTGATTAATAAAAGAACGGTACGTCTTTTACAATTGGTCGCAGATAGTAGATAAGCAAAATAATTGCTAGACGATGATAAAACAAAATTAATTTTTCGTTTAAATGATAAACAAGCTCGGGAGATAAAATGTAAACCGGAGCTGCCGAATTTTATACAAATTATAAATTCGCTATTGCAACTGATCTATCTCGCAATCGGAAGGAACGAAACAGGGAGAGAGATCAAAATTGGAAAATTTTAAATATAGAATTTTGAATCGAACGTTGAGCCAGGTATCGAGAGTTTAATACGAAATTAAAGAAAAATCTTCGTTATTAACACTAAGTTTACCAACGCTATCTGTATACCTATTTCTACATATTTCACACCTGTCAAATTGACAAGTAAAGGAAATCACGTGTCTCTTTTTTAACGATTAGTTTAATTTAAAAACATTTACAATATTAACAGTGTTAATATAAGTTAACTAAATCCCAGCCGTCAAATTGACGGGTTCCGTAAATCTAGTGTTAAATAAGCCAATCACGGCTATAC
This sequence comes from Eufriesea mexicana, assembly GCF_001483705.2. Taxonomy (NCBI): domain Eukaryota; kingdom Metazoa; phylum Arthropoda; class Insecta; order Hymenoptera; family Apidae; genus Eufriesea; species Eufriesea mexicana. The sequence goes on along the minus strand of NW_016915711.1, from coordinate 172,902 downwards.
AAATGAAAGAATCAAAAAATCAAAAAATTAATCACACGCAAACCATAAGAAAAATTGTCAAGTGACAAGAACGAAATCGTCGAATGCAAAATTTTTAATTAACAGGTAGACCTGCAGTATTAATTTTTAAATTCGCGATATTTCTTTTATTTCGACCATCTTTTGAAAATTTGATCGCGAAAAATAAATGGAGAAAATTTCGAGATAAAGAGTCCCCATAAAATGGCGTCGATTATTCGAAATTGGATAAATTTTTGCGAGAATCGGAATCTTTCCAACTGTTAGAGTATCGGTTCCGCAATTTTGGTGGAAGCTCGTGGAAATAGTTACCGATAGAAAGAAACTCGTTCTCATCTGTGCACGAACGACGCGATAAATTGCAGACGTCGCGGCGCGGCTGGAAGCCGCGTACGAGCGAAAAATTTGAACGAGCGGAGGGGCTCTCGTGGCTCGCATCCGGCGAAATTCGCGAATAATCGGCGCGTTTCGCACACGTGCCAGGCGGTATAACGCGTGTCCGCGCGTATGTGGCACCGTGTCTGCATTATCCCCGCCATAAGAGGTAAACGCCATGGCATCCGTTGGCACGATCTCGTGCAACGGCCGGGAATCTGAAACAGTTGCGAGTGCGACGCGCTTACGTGCGCTGCTCCAGCTGGAAAGCGCGGGAAAACCAGACCAGTCTTCAAATCTGTGAGAGTCCGAAACACTTTGCCATATTTTACGTTCTTATCCTCGAAACTTTATCGCGATTTCATCTTCCAGTTCGCGACGTTTCGAGCATCGTCCATCTTCATTTTACATTTCGCGGGATATCGGAGTTGCTTCGCGATTCTCTCAGTTTATCGAGGTCCGTCTACGTTACGATTGGTGGACTTTTGGATTCAGGATTTTCTAGTCGATCTCGCCAGTTCCTTCCATTTTTGGCCCGTCTCGTTTCGCTTTCGATTCGGAAACGGATCTCTCTCGAAATTTCGCGCCGACGTTCGGGAACGCGAGGAGAGAAACTCGACTTTCGAACTCGTTGGTTCCCGCGGAGAAACTACCGGACGAGTGGAGGAAAACAACGAGCAAGTGGTAAACAAGGAAATTACGTACGCGATTAATCGCGTAGCGCTCGCGTAAACTTGTCTTGTCGGGACGAAAAGGAGCAACGAGCAGACATGTTCATCTTACCTCGTCTTCAATAACGGTCTCCACTTTCACTTCGTGTAACGGTTGTCTTCGTCAACGTTTCATTGGATATTCCTCCAAAAAGAGAAAGAAAAAAACAAATATTCGTCGCCTTTTTCAATTTCGTCGAAATTTTCGTTAACAGATCGAACACGCGATAAGGTCATGCTCGCGAGGGAAATTCGGTGATTCACGAAGCTAGGAAGAGTATAATTCACGCGTAATTTATGTCACCGAGCCAGATACGCGGTATTTATACAGTACTCGCAATTATGGTTGCGTCTGTCGAGATATCTGCTTCTAGGTGTTTTGTCACCGCGCGATTATAATATTATTCTCGGCCGTGATAAGAACCGAGATCGCTCTGTTCGATATGCCAGAGTAATTGATGAGTCTGGAAAAAAAATGGAGATGAGTAAGAGGAAACGAGATTTCCAACGAAACGATCATCCCGCGTATTTTCTTTAATCCCCGGCGAAAATTCAGTTCCGAGCGTTACGACAGGCGCGATGATTCAGAGATTACGACTCGGTTTAATCGCTAAAAATCTGCAAGACGATTACGTAATGGCTCATCGATGGCCTAACCAGACCAACGTCGTTTTTCTCATCGCGTTCCATCCGTTTCCCGTCGCCGACGTTATCTCAGTTTTTTCCTCCAGCCTGACGCCGTCCACAAGAATCGCGAGAATCTTCGCTTCTCGTCGTTTCTGTGCTCGCGATAAACAGGAAAATGGAAAAACTGACCTCGCGAGGGAACACGGAGATACCTGTAAATCGAGCGTTCCGTCATTTTTGCGCGAGGAAATCGTGAATGAGTCAACCGATTCGTCTTGAGAGCGACACATTTCGCGAGGAGAAAGATAATCCCGACGTGTCTTTTCCTTCGTTTCATTTTTACCGAGAAACGGCTCTAACGACGTATCAGCGGACGGTTAATTCCGAAAGATTGGCGAAAGCTCGATAATTCCTTAAAATTCCACCGAAACCGGAAATAACGATCGCGTCACCGTCCCGATCTCCGGAACCTTTCCGTCAACGTGACGCAAATTCATCGGCATCCTCCTCAGCCCTCCGCTTCTCCTCTCCGCATAATCGAACAATCGAGCAGCGCGAGGCGAAAAAAAAGAGAAAAAATAAAGAGAGAGAGGAGAGAGGGAAGAGAGGAAGATAAAAAAAAATGGCGCAAAACGAGTTGACTAACAGTGACATCGATTGTCGGTCGTAGGGACGAGGAATGGTGGGATTCCGCGAACGGAAGGGCGGTGTGAATGCCGGAGGAAAGTGAGAGGAAACGAAGAAACGATGGCAGAAAACAGAACTTTGCTCTTCAACGGCCGTGAGTCATCGTCGCGTGGTCACTTCCAGCGACTTCATTCATCCTGGTTACGGAGCGAAAAAACGCGTCGCCGTTCGTGATTCTAAGCCGATTACCAAACAAAGGGACAAAATTAGAAGGGAAGAAGGTGGAACGAGGGAGGACGAGTGGTGAGAGGCGAATTCGTTCGAGTTCCAAGGAGAATTCGAAAGAGAAAGAGCATAGAGGAAGAGAGAGATCGGTGAGCGAAGATAAAAAAAAAGAAAGGGACTGTGAGAGAGAGAGAGGGAGAGAGAGAGAGAGAGAAAAAGGGAAAGAAAGGCAAACGAGTAGGACGATGAGTTTGATATTCTCAATGGAGGTTCATTCGTACACGTGAAGCGAGCAAATCGAGTGGCATGGAGGAGCCACAGAAGCTCTTTCGCCTCCCAGGTACCATCGAGGAGGAAGAAGAAAAGGATAACGAGGTACAGAGCCACCAACCACTCCCGGAGAACCCTAACACAGCCGACTCACCCTTACTGGGACAGAGGAACACGGGAACCCTGTCCAGTCTGCCTAGGTACGTTACCCTGGTCAGGGTCAGCACCCAGAGCAGCAGCATCGGTGGTGGCGTCGGTCGGCAAGATTCTACCAGGTGAGTCTTCTTTTTTAATTCCATTTACATTGGCCATTTATCGTGCGATAAATACAGAAGCAAATTAACCGTTTGTGTCCCAAGCAGCGCGATCGCGCTCTTCAGTCGTAGTGGTGCGCTCAACTTTGCTGATGCACGTACTGTGCGTTACTAGAAAGAAGTCATCTGAGAAACTTGTTGGACCGAATCCTCACCAGTCAAACCATTCTAACATCACGGCAGAAGTAGAGTAAAACGCTTCCCTTATTGGTAGAACTGATCCCTTCCTATTAGCCCGGTCATAGAACACCATGTGACAAAGAATGCGAACGAAACAACGAGACAAAGTGAGACAGACGCAACAAACAGATGCAACAAACAGATGCAAGAGCGTAGACTCATCCCAAAATTGTGTCAACTTCAGACTCTTCTGATGAACACATGATTATTTGCAATTACTAATTACTAATTAGTATCTTGATTAACTTTCCATTGCTATTTTTTATATTTATGTTGTATCCTATGATTTTTTTAAACAGTTATCTAGTATGATGCAATTACATAATTAATTTATCATAAAAAATACATTTTAAATTTTAAATCAATTTTCATAAATGATGTTAATTATTATTACTTGTATACTCCTTCACTTTATAAATCTTCGAGCTATTGTCATCCGATTCCATATCCGACTCACTGCTTTGTATTTCCAATTTTAGATCTTCAGTTGCGTCTTCTATTATTCCATCTTTCGCCCAATATTCGTGTTCCAGTGTTTCTACGTGTTTACAAAATCCTTTCCAATCATTTGGTGTCGTTTCGTTTATTGCCTGGCGTAGTAGTGCTTCCAATTCATTGTAAGTTAACTCTGAGATAACATTTCTTTCGCGGATATCTTACGCCTATGTTAAAGTACATGTTACCGAACTTGGAGATAGTAGTTTTGGGAGTGTCATAGAAGAGTGGGTATTACTAACGAGAGTATAGGCGGTACTAGTGGAATACCCCTCTTGCGCCGCAACCGAACGAGATGACTTCTTTTCAGCCACTCGCAGTACGTCACATAGTACCAACAAGCGCTATTGCGACGATTGGGATTTTTCGACACAAAATTAAACAAGCGCTATCGCGCCGTTTCGACTTCTTCGTACTCGATTAAGGCAAGCGTTATCGCGCTGTTCAGGCTTTTTCGATCGTGTTCCTCCGAAAGCCTCAAGTGCTGCTTGGAACTCAAACGGTTAATCAAAATGCAGGATAATCGTTGGATAATTCGAGAGAAATTCCCAGACACTCTGGTCGCTTGAAGCTTTCAGAGGGCCTTGGATCTTTGGTCAAAGACGATTTCATTTTCACTCGGCCATGTGAAACCGGAAACGTCTACTTTGCATGCAAAGGAGCTAACGTATCGGTGGTAGAAAAGCAAGCATAATCGCGCGACTATTACCGAACAAAACACCGTTCGCGAATCACGTGGCCGGTTCCCAAGGCAGAGTATCTCCGTGAGATCGCTCTCAGCTGAGCGTGGTTACGTTTTGTTTGAGCAACTCATTCTCGGCGTCTTCTGGCGCCGGATTCTGTGTACAAGACTTTAAATAGCCGAACAAAAATACTGGAAAAATATCGATCACTCGGGTGGGGCTAAACTTTTCGACGATCCTCTGATAATAAAAGATGTAGCTAACCTGATCCTAATTTGATAAGGAGATCAGCGAAGAGGCAGGAGCTAAATGATTCGCGATTTTTCGATCTTTTCGCCATCTATCTGTGCGAGTTTTTCCATCGATCGTCGATCGGTGAGCGAGAGTTACAGTTAGAGGAATGGTAGATGATCGTAGGTATCCTCGCGATTATTATGCCGCGTTATTTGCGGTGTTATATTTGCCAGCCGCCTATCATCGAGCAGATACAATTTATCGAGCCAGAGCTCTATTAACGTAAACGGGATGCAATATATTTCTCGTGGCATTGCGAGGCTGACTAACGACGTCCGTACCCGCTGAGTTTACACCGCACTGTTTACCCTTCTGCCACTAATTCACCTATCTGGAAGACGTCGTAGCCATTTATCAGGAAGCTGGAAACGCGTTACACACGGGAGAATTGCAAAATTCGCGAAGAAAAGACGTCTGGCCTTGATGGTTAATTTACTCCTGTTCGTGTCTCGATTCGTGTGGAATGTTAATGAAAAATGGCTCGAAATTATACGCTGCCAGACGTAGAAAACGGCAGGACGTGGATAAATTTTAGCGAGTTACGTTGAGAATTAGTCTTGTGTAGAGAAAGAATTCCATATTGCATCGCTGATGGTTGGATATTCGTACCTTGAGAGAATTTCTTTCGTTTGCTTCGCTGGAATTTTCATTCTTTCGTTGTTCTTTGTATAGAAGGCAGATTCTGTGCCAAGATCGCGGCAGAGAAAATCTACCGGTCGAATGGCGTTTTCTTTCTCTAATTAGAATAGTGGTAAGATGTACCGGTTGGTATTAGAACCCGGTATCTGGTTATTATTGAGCTTGAGAAGTTGCCTGCTACGCTATTAATTCAGCGACGATAGAGAATGTTAACGAGTACACCGGTCCACCTTCTGCTATTCGAAAGGTCACCGGTGGCGAATTAATCTGTGATCGCGGAACCAGAGATAATCGCGGAAACTCGTAACGATTTCTCGCGGTGTATCGGATTTCCCGTTTCCGGGACGAAAGACGACCCAGGCCGTGGATCTTCGCGATTTTCGCCAAGATTCTGTCGTCTCACCGAGTGCTGCGATTCATAAAAATTTCATAGCCACGAAGATTCGAATGAAATTTAAACTAATTCGCTATATTCGCGAAGGTTCTGCTACCTCACTGCATACTACGACATTTAAATATTTGATAGCCACGAGTAATCGAATTTAATTTAAACTTATTCGCAATTTCCGGGAGGCTTCTGCCGCGTTACTGAATGCTGCGATTTATAAAAATTTCATAGCTACGAAGAATCGAATTTAATTTAAACTAATTCGCAATATCCGCAAAGATTTTGCCATGTTACTGAATGCCACGACTCTTAAAAATTTCATAGACGCGAAGAATCGAATGAAATTTAAAGTAATTCGCGATTTATTCACGAATATTCTACCACTGCAGAATTCCCCGATTCATAAAAGTTTCATTGCCTCGAAGATTCGAATAAAATTTAAACTCATTCGCTATTTTCGCGAAGATTCTATCACCTTGCCGAATACTGAGACTCTTAAAAATTTTATAACCACGAAGAATTGAATGAAATTTAAACTACTTTGCTATTTTCCCGAAGATTCTGCCACTTTGCAAAATTTTGCGACTTTTAAAAGAAGAATCCAATTTAATTTAAACTAATTTGCAACTTCCAGGAAAATTCTGGCACTTTGCAGAATTTCACGACTCTTAAAAATTTGATAACCACGAAGAATCGAATTTAATGTAAACTAATTCGCAATTTCGCCGAAAATTCTGACACTTTGCAGAATTTTGTGACTCTTAAAAATATGATAACCACGAGGAATCGAATTTAATTTAAACTAATTCGCTATTTTGCGAAATTCTGCGACTTTTAAAAGAAGAATCCAATTTAATTTAAACTAATTCGCAATTTCCACGAAAATTCTGTCACTTTGCAGAATTTGGCGACTCTTAAAAATCTGATATTCATAAAGAATCGAATTAAATTTAAACTAGTTCACGATTTTCGCGAAGATTCTGCCACTTCACAGCATGCTGCGACTCTTAATAATTTGATAACCACGAAGAATCGAATTAATTTAAACGAATTCGTGATTTCGAAAGATACGAATACGCTGTGCAATATTTACTCTGTATACGATATCATTGCGCCGAAGACTTTCAGGATTATTATTTTATTCGAATGCGTCTCTATTAATCCTCCTAAACGATAATAAACAGGTGCGGAGAGGCGAGTATTACCTAAGGCGAGAGAATACGTGTATTGGACTGACACAAACTAGTAATCCAATTATTACCTGCTCGACTAATCCGCTGTATTTATCTCCGAGGATTAAACGTGCAACGGATACGCTGTGGTCCAGCCAGTCAACATGTATTAGCTTCGGGACACTTGAATTCTACGCTGTTAGGAAAATTCATTCCAGATAAAACAAACTATGCGCGAATTTAAAAAATTAAAATCTTAAAAAGCTCCTCTTCCTTTCTATCTCAAAATTTATCCTCTTCTCTGCAAATTAGAAATTCGCTTTAAAAGTCTCGCTTCCGATGTTGAAATAGGTCAACGAGGATTCTCTAAATATTTGAAAAATTTACTTTACTTTCGCACGATAAGAAAGTAGGTTAAAAAATCGCGGTATCTGTGTCACGACAAATCACCTGGAATTCTTCGTGTGTTAAAAATTCCTATTCCCTTGACCTCAAAATTTCCTCCATTTTCTATCGATAAAAAGCTTCGTCGAAAAAGCCGCGATTCCTGTGTCGAGAGAAATTCTTGAAACGTTCAACCTCGACGTAGGCATTGTTTCTAAAAGTCGTCAATTCCATCGACATAGATACACGTCGTTGTTCGAGCGATCTCGTTAGCCTAATTAAGGGCCTCTCGAAAAGCAATTCACTTTCGTCGCGAAACTGGCGCACGAACGTTTTCCAGAGTCAACAGCTGCTCGAACGTTAAGGATTTTCGAAAAATCCGGAATCGAGGCAGCCTGGTCGAAAATGGGAAATCCTCGCGCGACCGAAGCTTCGTGACTCGTCCGATCTCGTTAGTTTAATTAAAAGCTCGTTATCGAAACCGACCACGGCACGGTTGGACAGCTCGCAATGAGAGCTCGACCCACAGTGTGCTTACACCCGATGTTATTAATGCGCCGTTTTTAATCCGCGTGTCGGAGACACCACGAAAAGTGAGTCGCTGGGACCGGAAGTGGCCAGCTGCTGATGTCGAACCGGGGAAGGAGGAACGTCTCAACCGGAAGAAGGACGAGAATCCTGGCTTCCCGATCGGGCAAACGTCGCGACAAACGAGACAGCTGGTTGGTTTTGTTCAAAGAGGTAGAATACGTGTTATTATTCTAATTAAACGATTGCTTTCGATACCGGAAAATCATTATTCTCGCGAAGCATCTTCGTCTTAATTCTCAACACTCGTGTCTCGAATAAGATGAATAATTTCGAAAAATTTCTAGATCCTGTCTATCCCTGGAACCTGTTTGTTATTTTTCTCGGTTTATAAAATTGTGCGTTGATAGTCAGGACTGTCTCCCACTACGTTGTGCGCGATTAATCAACTACGATGGTGCCGACTGTCGAGTAGAACGAGATTTTCCTTACGATCGGTGGAACCTGTTTGGAGACTCGATTTGCATGTAATTAATCGTTTCTAGGATGTTCTGGGAGCTTAACAAATATTTTTCAGCGTTCGTTTTCGTTCGCGGAACGAAGTTTTTGTCCAGACTGTCGCGTGTCTGTTAATTCGAGCGGGGAGAACGGGGGCCAAGGAAATTTTTCATTTTTAATGGAAGATAGAAAGAATTTATGCACGATATTTTTAGGTCAACACCGTCGATTGTACAGTTAGATCGGTAAGGATATTTCGCTGGTATGGTCGCAGAAACGCACGTGAGACCGTACTTTCGAGCTGTCGTTCTCTAGAATTAGTACCGTTCTCAATTGACGCCTACAAACGATACGACCTCTCCTGCTATGGGATAGCGCCATTATAATGCGCGCCGAATAAATTACTAACAGCTAATGCGATTCGACGTTACCGGTGTTGATCGAGCCCTTCCGGCTAGAATTTCTTTCGTCGACAAGTGCCAAATGTTTTCCTGGAAGCTCCAATTTACATACGAACTGTTCCATTGAATCACGAGCGAAACGATAATTTAATCAGGAATATAACGTTCGTCACTGATACAAAGATACCATCGAAATCGGATAAGAATTTCATTCGAATCTCACTTGAACTTCGTCTTTTCAGCGTTCCAAAATATCTTTCCGAGTATACATAGGGCACGTCGCGAAACAAGGTTTTCCAAACTGATAAATCAGCGAGACACGACTTTTCAAAGAGATAAGTCGATCAGATTTCAAGATAAATCTGAGTCCCATTTAATACCGCTGGCAAACACACAAAGGCGAACAGTTTCGAGAAAGTAAATCCGCGATAAATTATGCAAATTAGCGACACACGATTCCATATCACGGGGCATAAACTTCTCTCGTAATTCTCTCGTTTCTGCGCCACCTCTTCCTATCAAACTCGCTGAAACATTTCCCTGGACTTTAATTAGCTCGAAATGTCGCGTTAAGAAGGAATCTTTGACAGCTTCTAGCCTCCGGTAGCCATCTACGAGCCTTCCATTTTCGCGAAAACACCGATTGCACCGCGGTGCCATTTCGATAAAGGCAATTACCGATATTCGGGATTCGACGCCGCGGGAAAAGCCGTCATTCAGGCGCAGAGGGTCCTCTTTCGTCGCGCAGCGATACGCGCTCGTTTACGTGCGATCAGCGATTTCGCAGAGGTTCACCAAGAACGGTGCCGATAAGGAGATGGCTGCTAGTTGATAAGACATGCCCCCGGACATTCAGTCAGTCAAACGAAGTCAGTGGAACATCGCAAATCTCGTTTGTGCGCGCTAATACCTCGACGCGCAATGACACGGCCGTCGAAAACGTTATCGGTGAGCAGAGTGCACCGTGCTATAAATGGGAAACAGATAATGCTAATTGAGAGAGAGACGTCGTGAGCAGTGTATCGCGTGAACGTTGTTTTCCGAGATTTCTCGCTGCCTCGGCGGTAGCTCAATATCTGCTTGCAAGGAGAGATAGCTCGGTATCTAACGTCACTTTTGCGAATCGTGAACCGATGTTTCGAGGTTATAAGAAGGTGTCCAGGCGTGGACGAGGTTCTAGTTCGAAGACCGTGTTCGGGGGCTGTGATTCGAGTAGTCTTTGGGATCGGTTGCTGGACAACCGAGTCTCTGACAGTCGCGGAAGTTAAGATTCTTTATTCGGTGATCAGTGACGATCGATTGACAGGGATTCGAGTGAAACGCGAGAAGGAAAGCGGAGGATTAAAATACCAAACCGACGAAAAGTCTCGATATGTTGGATTAAAGAATACAAAAGGAATCCAGCTGTCAGGGGAAGCATTCCGCGTGACGTAATCAGTCCATTTTCTCGCAAATGAAAAGAGCAAACGTTATTGTTAGTAGCTGATAAGTGGAGACCGCTGGCCAGGTATTGGCTCGTATAAGACGTCCTACATCATTGCTCGTACATCAGTAGATCCTCCACCATCAAACTCGACACCTATCCACCCGAGCAACACGGTCAGTCGCGTCCTTCATCGGCTTCCACCGAGACTAATCTTCCGTATCGACGACAAAATGGAGTAAAATGAAACTGGAACTGGCAAGAAATTCTCGAAGAAATCTCGCCAACGCTCGATCCCCGAGGCTTAGAGGTGGCTTAACGAAAGTCTGACTCGATAGAACCGCGACTGGATAATGGAAGACAAATCGATAGACGAATCGGTGGATTTTTTTACTAAACGAGCAACCAAAGCCGAAGACAGAAGTGACGCGTAGTGGCTACGCTCAGCTGTGTTCACTGTTGACAGCGGATAGGAAAAAGAAGTCGACTGAGAGATAAACTCTTTATAGCCTACGATTACCGGACTAAGTAGCTAAAAGAAGTCGATGAGTGAAAGGCTTAACTATAATTAATGGACGAGAAGTAATTGCGTTTCCCCGATAAATTTCAACGTTTCGCGGTTGCAAGCCAAGACTTAATCCTTGGACTATCATCGTCATTCAACGTGAGAGATAAGAAGATTCATACGAGCGTCGAATCACTGGGGAACCGTGCAAAACTGGAAAGAAAATAGTAGTTTCTTACGATTCCTCGCTTCTATCGGTTCGTTCAAGAGGAAGTTAGCACATAGTTTGCGAATTCGCGAAACGCGAATTGAGAAGAAAAATAGGAATTCTTTCTCCTATCGATAAGTCTGTTATCTACGATCGCACGGGAAACCTTAAGATCGCGGCACGCGGAGAGATATTTGCTCGATCGGGGAAAAAATCCTTCCAGCACTGATCCTTCCTGAACGATAAGGAACGAGAAATCGCGGCCGCATTGAAGCGCATCGTTTAATATCTCTGGCCGACACCGTTACCGACGACCACTCGTGATAAACCAAAGTCGAGCCGACTAAAAATTCTCCGAAGAAGCCGAAAGCCTGACGAGTTTCGAATAAAACATGAAGAACATCTCGCGAAGTTAGCCTTGAACCCGAGACCATCCTTCGAGTCCAAGAGTGTGTCAAAAGGAGAAGCAAAGTAGCAGGCAAAAATGAACGGGGACATTCCGAAAGATCCAATTTCGAGCGTGAAGTCATCCTCGCCTGACAGGGACGAGAAGCAAAATCTGTTGCCAACTTTGACCCAGAACATGCCTGTCATAGTCAAAGTGCCGAAGAGCCCGAGAACGTCTTTCAGAAGCAGGTAAAACGTCACTCGGACGCGAATTTGTATACCCAGCTTAGAGTTCTCTAGCTGCGCAGTTGCTTCCGCGTTAATGAATGGATACTCGGGATTAGCTATTCATTAACGTCCCAAGAATTAATAACAACGTTCTCTTGCGGATCCAATTCCGTCTCTGCCCCGTTATTTACGATTGACAGGATAATTACGTCTAAATACGTCTCCGCTGCTCACCCCTGGCGGTTGATTATCCGACCAGACAATAACGAGGAAACAATTACGAAAACATGGAATAAATTCACAGACATTCTCGGTCCTCGCGAACGGAATACCCTCGTGTCGCAGGTGTTAATTCAGCGGGCGCTTGTTTGTCGGATTTTGACAGAGGAGTGCGAACAACCTTCGAGATCATCCTCAAGGCCCACTATAGATAAACGTGGTATCGCGATTAGTCGACGTAAAAGAACCATCGTTTCTTAGTCTAGCATAGGATTATAGAAATCGTTTCCTAACTGTCCTTATCATTGGTTCCCGATAACAGAGGACTTAGATCGACCGATATCTCGACGAATTATTCGAGGTCGCGTAATATCGCGCTCGCTATGATCTAACAGCATGGCACGGGGTGGTCGGACGGGAACAAAATCTCGAATAGAAAGACTCGGAATCGAAGATTCGATGGCCAATTCGAATATTTCCCACGCGAAACAACAATCGATCCTCGAGGTTGATCGACGACGAGACAGACGACCTCCCGGAGTTCACCGCGTGTCAGCGAATCACCGATTGATTTACGCGTGGCAATAAATAAATTGGTAGATAACAGTTGCTCGGTTATCGTACGGAGTCAAAATGGCGACTTCCTTTTGGCCATATGAAAGGGTGGCGAGCACGAAGGTCTCAGACGGATCATCGAACTGCTCGCGACGATATTCCAGCAGCTGTGTGCCGTCTTTCGACCGATTTCCGTGTGGTTTTCGTCCGTTTCCAGATCGGTGAACGGTGAAATCGCCCACCAGGTCCGCCGGCTTCGCGCCACGAATCGTGCAAGCATCGCAGTTCGTCCGAGTTATCGCTGACTGATTAAGAAGCATGTTGAATCCGCTCTTCAACGTGTTTCGAGTAGATTGGCAGAAGCACTAGAAGCAAGTGGCAACAGTGTTCAACGATAAAATAACGACGCGAGCCCCTCGGAATCGTTAGAATGATATTCGCTGGCGAAAACGTCGTCAGGGGCTACGGAGAACACGAACGTTTGCGAACCGAGTGAAAATCGTTGTGGAAATTTCGGAGCGAGGTCTATACATGTGCCGCGATCGCGATCGAACCTGTGTCGTCCGTTTGTGCAGAGATAATTGATAAAAGTGAATTTCGGGACTGTCGAATCTTTGTCATGGAAAGGTTCAATAGCGATGACGTAAAATGCGAAGAGATCCATCGTGAGTATTTCTCGAGTCGAGGATTCGAACGTTCGAGCTGTCTCGTGAACGATATAGTGAATGCTAAAGATGAACTCGGTGATAAAATTTTCCATCCTCCGTCAACTCGTCGCTTACAGGCGTTCATCCGCTTAGCTCGGTAAAAACGCGTGTCTGACAATGTGTCCCAGTGAATGTGTGCAACGAGCAGAATGCATCTCGCAAAATGCGGCGCAAAAATCGCGATTCGCAAATGGTTGGGGGCAGGGAATCTCGGCTAGGATTTATCATAACTAGTTCGATTCGTGGCGAATAAGGAATGCCACGGGCAGGTGGCGATAGATCGAGAGGAACAATGTGATCTACGAAATTTGTTATTCAAATCCGAGATCTCCGCGAGGAATATGTTACGACGCGTGTACAAAAGTGTACGAGGCCTTGGTGACAATTTCGTACCGCATCTCACGTCCTCGACTTGTGTTCGAAGAAATAATTTATTCCCTTCGCTGTTACGCGAGTTAAAAATATTGCATCGCGCGTGCTATCGCGTGGAAACGTGATTAAACCGCTTGAGATTCGATTCTATGCAAATCTATGGATTTTACGTTGCCCGTGGCCGAATGGCGCGAAGCGTTCTTCGCGGAAGCCGACGTCATTCTTGAACAATCGGCACGAAAACGTAATCATTGCCCCGCATGAGATCGAAATTGATGACTGCGATTACTCCAAGTGTTTATCGTAAAAATCGAGTAAAATCGATAGACGACTGTCTGATCGTTGATGGAGATTAGTCGTAATATCTAGAAATCTGTCGGGTGCCACCGAAATAGCAGATTGCCATTCCTAAGTACGACAACGGGTTAGTCGTGATGTACAAGATCAAATTTCTTAATCAAAAACGTGTCCATCCTCATAAAGAGTACAATCACCTTAACAAATGGCCACCGTCACGATCGTTTATCGTGTCAAATGACCGCTGTAATAATTCATTAAAAGCAACGACCGCCGAAAGGAACGACTATCCGCGACAAAAATCTAAAAGACCTCGAGCATTTCGAGAGAAATTCCTGAAATTTAGTCTATTCGCGAGATTATTGTGCTTACTGAAAGGGGTATTCTAATTTGCAGGAGCCGGTACAGAGCATGGCCAACGCGAAAGCTACGTCGGCGAGCCGTGCTGAAGAACGGCGACTGCAACGTCCTCCAGTCCCGGATCTCCAGGCGTTCCCTGCGTTTCCTTCGTGACATCTTCACGACCCTGGTGGACACGCAATGGCGCTGGATGTTGCTCTGCTTCAGCCTGAGCTTCGTGCTCTCCTGGCTGGGTTTCGCGGTGATCTGGTGGCTGATCGCCTTCAGCCACGGTGACTTCGAAGAACAGCACCTGCCGCCGTATCAGATCCAAAACAACTGGACACCCTGCATCAACAACATCTTCTCCTTCACGAGTTGCTTCCTCTTCAGTATCGAGACGCAGCACACGATCGGCTATGGCAGCCGTGGGACCACCGAGGAGTGTCCCGAGGCGATCTTCGTCATGTGCATCCAGAGCATCGTCGGTGTGATGATCCAGGCGTTCATGGTGGGCATAGTGTTCGCCAAGATGAGCAGGCCCAAACAGAGAACTCAAACGTTGCTCTTCTCGAGGAACGCCGTGATCTGTCAGAGAGACGGCGAGCTCTGTTTGATGTTTAGGGTCGGTGACATGAGGAAAAGTCATATTATCGGAGCTGCTATACGAGCGCAGTTGATAAGGTCCAGAACTACGAAGGAAGGCGAAGTGTTGTCGCAGAATCAACAGGAATTGGCCGTGGGTACCGACGGTCAGAACGGGAACCTCTTTTTCATCTGGCCGACTACCATCGTTCACAAGATCAACGCGGAGTCTCCGTTTTACAATATGTCTGCGGAGGACATGCTGACAGAGAGGTTCGAGATCGTGGCCATCCTCGAAGGGACCATAGAATCCACCGGGCAAACTACTCAGGCTAGATCCAGCTATCTGCCACAGGAAATTCTCTGGGGCCATAGGTTCGAGCCGATGGTCATGTACTCGAAGGAGAGACAAGGTTACGAAGTGGACTATTCCCTGTTCAACAGCACCACGCAGGTGGGAACACCTCTGTGCTCGGGCAGGGAGCTCGCTGAGTTTTACAAGGTGCAGGAAGAACTTCGTCATGGGAACGGTAAGTGTCTTTGGGATTATCGGAACGGTGAATGGATAGTTGGCATTGAATAGAACCTAGTTTCCATGTCAGTCTACCGAGATGCGTCTGATGGAAGAAAATGATGGAAGAAACGGTTGATACGGACTCGGATTCAGGGGTGAATCGGTCGATCGGTTTCTGGTGGCTGATCGCCTTCAGCCACGGTGACTTCGAAGAACAGCACCTGCCGCCGTATCAGATCCAAAACAACTGGACACCCTGCATCAACAACATCTTCTCCTTCACGAGTTGCTTCCTCTTCAGTATCGAGACGCAGCACACGATCGGCTATGGCAGCCGTGGGACCACCGAGGAGTGTCCCGAGGCGATCTTCGTCATGTGCATCCAGAGCATCGTCGGTGTGATGATCCAGGCGTTCATGGTGGGCATAGTGTTCGCCAAGATGAGCAGGCCCAAACAGAGAACTCAAACGTTGCTCTTCTCGAGGAACGCCGTGATCTGTCAGAGAGACGGCGAGCTCTGTTTGATGTTTAGGGTCGGTGACATGAGGAAAAGTCATATTATCGGAGCTGCTATACGAGCGCAGTTGATAAGGTCCAGAACTACGAAGGAAGGCGAAGTGTTGTCGCAGAATCAACAGGAATTGGCCGTGGGTACCGACGGTCAGAACGGGAACCTCTTTTTCATCTGGCCGACTACCATCGTTCACAAGATCAACGCGGAGTCTCCGTTTTACAATATGTCTGCGGAGGACATGCTGACAGAGAGGTTCGAGATCGTGGCCATCCTCGAAGGGACCATAGAATCCACCGGGCAAACTACTCAGGCTAGATCCAGCTATCTGCCACAGGAAATTCTCTGGGGCCATAGGTTCGAGCCGATGGTCATGTACTCGAAGGAGAGACAAGGTTACGAAGTGGACTATTCCCTGTTCAACAGCACCACGCAGGTGGGAACACCTCTGTGCTCGGGCAGGGAGCTCGCTGAGTTTTACAAGGTGCAGGAAGAACTTCGTCATGGGAACGGTAAGTGTCTTTGGGATTATCGGAACGGTGAATGGATAGTTGGCATTGAATAGAACCTAGTTTCCATGTCAGTCTACCGAGATACGTCTGATGGAAGAAAATGATGGAAGAAACGGTTGATACGGACTCGGATTCAGGGGTGAATCGGTCGATCGGTTTGTCATTGGCGTCTACTCTAAATCCCGTGTAAAATGGAGAATGTCTCCGTTCCGTGCAGGTCACGTAGGTTCTTTGTCATTGGCGTCTACTCTAAATCCCGTGTAAAATGGAGAATGTCTCCGTTCCGTGCAGGTCAGAATCACGTTGGACCTATGTCGAAGCAAACTGCTCACCCCTGTTTTCGTATTGCCACGAGTTCGACACCGTGTTCGTGTCACGGAGCTCGAATTGTCCAACTTTTACTAGAGCGGAATGTCCGGTGTAATTAAAACTTTCCGTCATGCGTCTAGTAGTGCGGCATCAGGCAATAACACGTTATAAAACAACGACTAACGATACAACAAGGCCGACCACGTGCGCTAATTGGGATGCACACGCGAATCAAACTAATCGATATCATCCACCCGCCTGCCTCGTGCTCGCTTCATCATGCTCTCCGCATAGCCTCGTGCGCTTCCAACGCTTCGTTTCGCTTTGCATGTGTTTCACGACTCTGTGAACGGGTTTCGTTCATGTCTCTCTGACCCTGTTGGTGCTGGTATATACCGTAGATGGAAGCCTGCGGAAAATTCCTAGCGAGCCGAAATCCGCGCCTGTGATCTTGAGCACCAACCAAGCGGATGCCCCGGAGTTCCTTGCCTCTCAAGGACACTCTTCCCACGGATCACCGAAACTTCACATTGACATTCCATGGATCGACGAGAGCTCGGGAGCCTAAACGATTCTACGGACACGAAACGTGCCCCTGTTTCGAGCGATCGAATAGGAAAGTAGAACGGGAGGAAACAAACAGGGGAAGAAACAGAGGAAACCGAGACAGAGTCTCATGATCTTAGGCATAACCATAGAGAAGATGATCTAATTTAAGCCAAACCAAATAGGATATACTAGGAAAAATATGAACCGGCTATGAAGAGTCAAGGAATTTTCTACGAATTTTCCCGGGCTGATAGGTTTCAGACGTTCGATAGGAGATCCTGATCTGTCCGTCTCGCGCTTGTGTCTGTCTTTCGTGTTGTCCTAATTCCGTGGCGTCCTGATGAACATCTTGCTGAACATCGTTTCGCAACACGATACGATGCGATTGAAAGGTTGTTGGTAAAGGGGTATCATAAGTACAAGCAATCACTGAGCCACACATTTACTAAATCATCTTTAAACAAACTGGTATTTGTTGGTTCTTTCGAGATAATCCTAAGATAATACGAGTCGAGTACCACGTCGAAGCATGCATTCCTCACATCTGTACACTTCTCAGGTCGATTAACCATCCAAATATTACCCGTTCGCGATACAACAATCCTATCTACTCTATGGGTGAGGCTAAAATTCCAATTCGTCTAAGCGGCAGACTATTTTACAGGTATGATAGTCGATGAGGATTTCCTAATGGAGTCCTGTCAGGACAGCCAGTGTCACTGCGGTCACCGTCCAATGATCGTAACGAATCATCATCACCATCCGAACCATCACCTGACATACGTGGACAGCGGCAGAAGCGAAACTAGCGCCGACGAGGCGACCACCTGCCGAAACGCTTACAGAGACTCGACCTATCATGGGCCTGGGATACCTAATCGTGATCATGGCCATTACAAGATCCTGGACTTGGATCCTGACGGTATCCAGGTCATGGCCGATGTCGATCTACAACAATTACCGGAAGCAGTGAATAAAGAGATCCTGAAGAACAGCCGGGAGATTATCTTCGAAGAGCCTGAAACATCTAGAGAGGGGAGTCCATTGTTATTGAAATCGACTAATCGAAGGAACCTGGTGAAGCATTCTCTGTTGGACGAGGAGAAGAGATCTCTCAACAGTTCCAAGAGAAGTCTCTATCATAGAAATATCCTGCGAGGCATGGACGAGGACAAAAGGTCTCTGGATGGGTCCAGGAGGAATCTGAATGGGTCCAGGAAGTATCTGCTGATACCTTTAGACAACAAAAATGCGGAGACCGGGAATAAGGAGAATTTCACTGCTGCCAAGAGACACGCGGGAAGCAGAGAGTATCTAAACGCTGCTAGGAAGAGTATCTGCGCGAAAGGATCCAAGGAGATCCATGAACCAGACGTGAGAGGAAGACTGAACTCGAACGACGACAGATTGATGATCGAAATGGAGAAATTCCCTAAATCGTCTCGACGGCAAGAGGTATTATCCGAAGGCAACAGGACATCACTGTCAGACCCTAATTTATTACCCAACGAGTACACCACTCCCTTAAAGTATCATCAGTCACCAGATCCATCATTACCAATTTCTCCAGTGTCCGATTTGTCGCCAGAGTCCGGCTTCTACGAGGGAACGCAATGGAGTTCCAGCCCGGAATACGTCAGAAAGGATCTCCGAGTTCCTAACGAGCCTGTGATCACGCGAAACAGGAGGAGCTACGAGAATGCACAGCTTCAGGACGTGAACGAAGCTTTGTCGAGGCCCAACAGCGACAACAGCTCGTTGAATAGCGAGGAATCGACGAAGAATTTGGCAAACGACGGTGGTTCTCGCAAATACAACGAGAAGAACGTCGTCGCGAAGCAGGTGATCTCTTACACGAGCGTCTGAGGAAAGTGTGCCTTTCTCCTAATGTAACATATAGCTTCTACAGTGCCAGTGCAATCGTGTTGTTGTACAGTCGAAACTAGCTAACTTTTATTTCCGAAGCAAAGTATTCGTGGTTGCTCTTGCTCAACCCTCGACCACCGATGCTGGAAGCGATTAAATAATTGGACAAGCAATGAACGTTGTACCGCGTACCGTCGCCATTTTATTTTAAATTCTTCCGGGCAAGATTGGACATTCTTTCGATTGCACGTGCACCGACTTTCTATTCGTTTTATAACCATATCTGATACAATGATTTTACATTGAAAAAGGGTATGCGAGATAAATCGAGGCAAATTTACGTGGAATTTAACCAGATCGTGGTTGAGACCGTGCTCGAGGGTTGAAAAAGTAAGAGAGAGGAAAAGTATCAACGAACGTGTTGTGGTAGTGAGATATTCTTCGTGTATGACGCGTAATGATTTTTTTCCAACTATATTATAAGTTATCTGTGAATTTATATCCTATACGACGTAAATTAAGTAGAAGATACGCACAATTATTTTCTGATTCGCTGTTTTACGACTATTGTAAATCACTCTAAACCGCAGGTCGGTTAGCGCGAAGCTTCCATGTGTAATAATTAAACGAGTCAATGAAATTGTTCGCTCGTCCAATTTAGTAAAATTAATCACTTAGAAAATCGTGAACGTAACTGTCCTCGTTCGAACGACAAAGCTTTCGGAGGCTTCGTTAGAGACACTCGCGAGGTAATTTCGAAAACGAAGCAGGCAACGCTCTAACTAATAAATAAGATTTCGCAACTGATGAAAACTGCTGAGAGATTTAGAAACCCAGATGACGAAGAATTAAATTTAAGCATCTAAAGTCGGCGTACTCGTTAGATTTAGATATAAAGATCGACTAGGCGTAACGAAAGCATCTAGCAAGCGATCCAGAAGTATATTTTTTCAATGTAGAACGTACAAAATGTTAAGGTATTATACGTTAACGATGTCTGACTGAAGTCATCGATATAACAATCGTTTCCATGCATAATTAGATTTACCAACGCCAATTTATTCCTGCCAATTCGCTGTAAACTAATCTAACAGTTTAAACTGTATCGAAAGTTTGTAAGAAATTTGTAAAAAACTATATCGACGAAGAGCGAAAGGAACGTAGCTTCTGATTAGAAGAAAATTAGTCATCCCATTGCAAAGGAAAGAAGTGCCTTGATTTTACTTTCTATTTCCATGAGAAAGAATGTAACGAGCGTTTTCACTGTCGAAATAAATTAGCATCGTTAATATTTATTGCTTCCACGGTATTCTAAGCATTAGCTCGACGTTTGTATATAGAAACGTTCCCAGTAAAAGACACTATCGATCGAGAGATTAGGCTTGCACGAAATCGACAGCCGCTTCGAGAGCTTCTCAGCTATTTGATTCGTTCCGCAGGGCGAATCAGATTAAATTATTCTGATATTATTTAGGCGGAGTGGATGGAGAAACCTCGGTTGAAATGGTAGCTCCCAGTGTTCTTCCTGGACATGGATACCTGCCATCGTGACTTCTAGCGTAAATTGTGAAGATGTTATTTGTAATAAAGACTACTTCAAAACCTAGCACCAAATTCGTCTCTCTCTCTCTTCCTCATATCCAGTCGTGAGATTGAAAATCGACGCGAATCCTCTATACCATGTGGAAAATTTCTTCTTTACATAAACAGCTACTTCGTTATCAGAACTTCGTTATCGTATCGTCATATGGAATTAAATTTTCATTGTTCTCTGAAACAGAAAATATGGAAATAAGCACAGAGCGTTCTGTTTTGCGAGTGTCGTGAAATAAAAATAGAATACAGGGAAAATTATAGTTTCGCGTGACGATCGAATTCGATGTATCGAGAAACAAATGAGCGTTACACCGATAACCTTCTATTTCACCACGCGAAGATTCCCAATTCGCGTGCTTCCGTCGTGCCTAAACGCGTTTCGATGCTCCACTTTGAACATTATGCCAACGGTACGACGCAGTCCACCTCCGTAGTCTGGCAAATCGTCGTGACTCAATTTAAATACGGCCAATTATTGCGAAATGCTGACTTGGCGAATGGAGCTAACTGCATAAACGGCCGGAGACGAGAACGACATTAGCAGTGTGAAAGTATCGACATTATGCCGAACACGAAGGGTAAGTGATCGACGAGAAGCCTCTAGGAAAGCCATTATACTATAGTCGTTCGATCGCTTAGAACCGTTCCACTCGAGTTTCCGAAATCTCGTGAGCGACAGACTGATTGGATATATCTCGAGGCAATTCGCTGCCAAGACGACGGGTTAAAGTTCAGCACGAGTTAAAAGCAATAATCGAGAAGTGGGCAGACACGCGGATTCGATCAGTTTCGCGTTGGTTACATGCCTTTCTGATCGGATAGTATCGTGGAATTTTGGATTCGTCACTCAAGTGCCGAACTGAGCACGCTTGGCTCGAGATCAAAATTAGTTTCGTGTCACTCGCGAAATCGTTGGGATTAAGACACGTTAGGCATTGGAATTGACAGATTCGACAGGAATAGCAGCCTCTTTCGGTTATTCGAATTAATTAAGAGCTAAATCAGAATGTGACGAATTTCAGAATATTCTACACGCTATTTTTATCGAAAACTGCAGATCCCTTTCGAGAGGACGTGTCACTCCTCTACCCTGACAGTCACGGCCGGAAAATCGACTGGTTCTCAGATCCACCCTGCGAAACGCCGATAATCAAAGGCGTTGTCAATCGGCTACAAAAATGGCCTGCAGACTTATTCGTAGCGTTCATGGCAGCCTGTTTGATCATTGGAAGCCTGGTCTTCTTGATCTTCCTCACGGTGGCCATCTGTGTACCCACAGTCGTCGGTAACAGGTGACGATACAAAGGATCTTCCTGCGAAAAATTGCCCACGATAAATTTACGACGATCGAACAGAGGATTGAACGGAACGAGTTCTAAAGTATACTTATTACAAAGATCGTTCGATATTTTAGAATAGAAGAAATCTCGTTCCTGGAAGTTGGAGCATCGCCCAACGCGTATTTCTTCAAATTGGAGAACCAGAACTGGTCCACGACCGACTACTGCTACATCGAGACTGCTGCCAGGAGATATCCCGAATTTAACGTAAAATCTGGAAATTCGAAACTGGCAATTCGTCTCTAACGCGAATTCATACCGTAGGTGTACCTGATAAATTTAATGAAGGAAGAGCCTAATAAGGAAGGCTTGAATCAGTCGAGTATTAATAGAACAAGGCTGGAATCTAGATTGAGCGATTCGAATAACTATCATTCCTCGATACTGAGCCCGGAGGATAGGCTTAGGCAACGATTGGTACTTGGAAATGGAAATATAAGGAACATCAACGTGTCGATCGATAAATTCTTCAAAGGGTGAGATCGAATACCAACTTCGCTGTCGTTCCAGGCATTCCAACGATTTCTTTGCAGTTCGAAACTGTCGAAAGTTGCGAAACAATTGGACGACGAGGTGCTCGAAATCGCAGCCAAAGCACAATTGCTCTGGAGCGTTCCTGGGATCGCGCTAAAACCGAGCATGTTCTGCAATCTGGATTCCATGAAGAATTTCCTTTGCAAGTCAGAACGGAATTACAAATCTGAAAAATTTTCTTCTCCTAAACCGAGTCACGAAATTTTGCCTTTTCTTTCGACAGCAGTAAGGACAAGTGTCTACCGGACAAATTGGCAACCATAGAGCCAGAAAACGATATTCAGCTGACGGGAGTGCCGTGTCAAGCCTTCATGGGGTTCGTCGTCCAAGAAATATCGAGAAACAGTTACAATGGGAAATACACGTTAAGAGAAGCGGTAGAGAGATATTGTCCGAGGTAAAACTGAACGTAGAATGAAAACCGATGGAATAATTTTCTAAATAATTTCATTTCTCGCAGATTATACTACTGTCCGGAAATTCGGATTGTCAATCCAAAACCAAAGTGTCCGACTGACGCTTTAAACTGTCCTATCGTTTATTCGAGTATACTGATGCCCTTCGCATGACGACTGATATATTTTATTACAAACTGTGTACACGTAGCTTATAAAATATAATTTTCGATAAAACACTGGTCCAATTTTTCCTTGCATCTCCTCGCGAATTTCGACTTCCTGGGCTACTTGAATGTCCTGTATTCGTACAATCGCAGGACTCCCAGCCATATCCAAATCTCTCCGGCTAAATAGCAGAATTTAGCATTCAAAAGTCATGCGGTTGAAAAATCACGCTCTCGTTCGGTGTTTAAGACGTACATATTAACAAAATTGCCCCTATCGTGTAATACAAGGCTGTGACTAATGGAAAATTGAAGAAAAATAACCAAATGGCGACGATGACACCGCTGATACCACGGACGAGGTCAGCCAGATAGAGAATTATGGACGGAAGGATCCAACGTGGCTTTTTCTACAATATTCAGCGATTATTAAAAACAAACACATCGAAGGAAATATCGTGTCTTATATCCCAGTCGCGTATCATTTCCTTCAAAACAGAATGAGAAAACAACAGAGTTAAATTTAGACGCGCTTCGAGTCGCAGTTTCGCGTACAATGTTGCTGATCCGCGTAAATAACGCAGATAATGAAGTGTTCTCACCGAAAGCAGAGAATAAGCGAGCATGCCAATAGCCAGGAAAGATAGAACGGCGTATGGCATAGAATAGCCTAGGCTCACAGTGATTACAGCCTTATTAGCGTAGCCTTGAGCGATCTCGCCATTTTCCAAGATACTGTACTCGGTCCGACCATAACGGACACTATGGTAACTCAAGAGTAGCATACACGTGGACAGGAGCAATGCTTGACAAATTTGCAGTATTTCGTTCTCAGAGGCGTTCTTACGGCCGACATTGTCCTGCTTTGTAGCTATTTCGTCTACTGGGGGATAACTGACTTTGAATTTCCTCGATGAGAGCTCGTAATCGATCTCCTGAAAAATGGCAAAGGTATTATCATTCATCTTCGAGTAAACAGCCGAATAATTTCGAAGATCTCACATCGTTTCGCAACGATTGAATTTTTCCAGGATATTTGTTCATAGCGAGAATTTTTTAATTTTTTCCCAACAGACATAGAGGAAGATACGTGACCAGGCACCTTGAAGTGAAACGCGGTACCAAGCGTTTATATAACGTTATTCAAATTGTTCGTTGAGCCTAATATATCGAAATTGTAGGGTGCAAACTGTATAACCTCCGAGGAAAATTTCGGTGAATAATTTTCCAGCCGGGTGAAAACGCGCGCGAATCTCGGCTATGAGAAGCGTACGAGAGCTGAGAAAATGGCACGACGTCGCAAACGCTCCGTTCTTACCACTCTGAAAACGTTGATCACGAACAAAAATTCGGTGAGTATGCGAACACGTGTGCGTGTGTGCACGCGTTGCCTATACGTCGTTGACGGTGCAATTATCGTTATGCAAATGAGCCGAAAACCTGATCGGAATATAAATCCTTGAATCGCGAGG
Organism: Eufriesea mexicana; assembly: GCF_001483705.2. NCBI lineage: Eukaryota > Metazoa > Arthropoda > Insecta > Hymenoptera > Apidae > Eufriesea > Eufriesea mexicana. The sequence continues at coordinate 148,484 of NW_016915711.1, read as the reverse complement.
AAATTGCGTTGGAGTAATTAAGAATTTGCCTTTTGAAATTAAGGCAGATTGATTTTCGAAATTAATAACTCGTGAACTCGTTGAAACAGAGTATCAAAGGTCCTGGTCATTTTTCTTTCCTTTTCTTTGGTTAACTTTGCCATCAAATTCGCGTACGAGTATAACTATGAAATTTCGATGTAGACGAAAAACCAACGAGCATAGCGGACATGTAGTTAGTATTTTTAGGTATCGATAATAATTTGGGTAATATTGGAAAATAGGTGAGTAATTTTTGCAACTATTTTTCAGCGTATTGGACAGCTAGCGTGCACCCTGTGCGACCATTACATCATGGGAAATTCGATCTACGTGATCATACTCGGCCTCATTGGGACCGTTAGTCGATCGTAATATTCCTTAATTGTTTCTGCATAATAGAACACCGGGGTTCACGAATCTATCTCATCGTTGACGAAGATTCGTGAACTCGGGATATTCGATTCATCATGTATTAAATTTTATTCCAAATTATGTCGATTTTTGCGAAAGAAAAATTTGTTTGACGACATTTGCGTAATTGGTAGGTGATTACAGCGTTCGATATCATCCGAATAATTAATTGCAAGATACCGGTAAGGTCATCATCGCAAACCAGGAATAAAGAAACTGGTAGGTTGCTAACGATAAGTTGCCTTGACGTTTATTGAAATGAATAATTTGATACGAATTAATCCTCCTGCTAATAGTTCCCTTGGATGTGGAAAGGGATCTAAAGTTAATGACTTCGATTCTGGGAATAGAACACTACACTTTAATCATGCTGGGCGCAATTACAGTGAGTGATTCGATGAAATTTTCCTCGAACAATTTCGAACGAAACGATATTTTTCTAGGAATACCCAATGTTGCATACACCCTGGCTATTAATGCAATTATGCGTGATTATCGTGGAGATGATCGTATTCAGCGTGAAGGTGTTTTTGGACGGGCTTCACATAAAACGGGACGAAATTTTACTAGCCGTCCTGACCGTACATAATTGGCTTCAAGTGTTCTGTTTGTTTCACAGACAAGTTCGAAAATCTCACTGAATGTTCGATATAAGAGGAAAGGATGCTAATTTCAGGGGAGAATTCGCGTATCTCGGGTGATTGAAATTATTGTAAAACCTTGTACACGATGTTGGAATATAATAAAAGAAAACCGTGCGACGTACTTGAAATTGCAGACCACCTATGACAATTTCGTTTGTTTATTAATATATACGTTTTCAAAGATCACGTGGATAACGTTTGACTGCTGGTAACCAAAAAGCTCTATCATGTATAAATAAGTCAATGAACTGCAGTTATAATGCAATTAAAATTGGGAGAAAATGTTAGTTACACGTGCACAGAGAAACAGAAGGAGAACAACAGTAATCATCGTACGAAGAATTTCTCCAGGGTATAGAAGGACATTAACAAATTAAACAAGAACATAACAAGAAGCATCGTGTTTCCTGTTAATGTTAATATCATGTTACGTAACGTTATCATAGGTAGAAGCACTATATCTGGCACTGATGTGTTTCGCAACACATTGTTTAAGTTGTATTACTTTGGAAGTCGGAAGTCGTTCTCCCATTGGAAACCCAGTCACCAAATCTGCTGCTTTTAATGCGCTTTTTCGACGAACTTATAGTAATAATACTTTAGTCATACATTGAGTTAAGAGAAGCTACAGAATCTTTTTCCTTTTCCTTTATATCTTTAAGTTCCCTACCCCTTTGATATTAAGAATTTTGATATTAAGAATAAAAAACAAGAAGATGATTCTTAAATATGAATTTTCTTCTTACAGTGTATAGAATTTTAATTCTTAAATTTGTATTTTCTATTGTGATATTTGAATATTTTCGACGAAATGGAGATTTGTTTGCAGATTTGAAAATTATAATACTGGTAACGAACATAGTCACAGGACTAATAACCACGATAATGATGACGCTTGCTGATAAATATGGCGTTCCTTATTTATATTTGCCATGGCTGATGAATACCATGACAGGAATGGTTGTGTATGAAGGGCCGGCGCTATTCCATTTAGCCAACGAGCTCCTACCTAATGTTACCCTTCCTACTGCAACTTTTATACTTACAACTTTCTTTCTATACGGTACAAGGATATATATGATCGATCTGAAAAATGATTTTGTTTAATACGAACGATTCAAGCTTTACGCAATAATAATTGAGTTTCAATATATTTATATTTCAGTTGAAGAATTTTGCATTTGGAATAATATCCTCACAAAATTCCAACATTGCTGGGAAACTTACCATAACGAAAAGCAACCTACCATGGAAAATACTGAAAAAAAATTATTTGCTATACGTAATAGAAGATTACATTACCTGGACAATGTTGAGAGTAAATTAAATATCGGCGTTGAGCAATTGAAGTCTGAGCAAAATCCAGTTGAATTTTGCAGTTGTACCAACGATCGAATTTTCACTAATAGTCGCCTAAGACCTGTGAAAAGTACAATCGATGATAATAATAATTTTATTCGGAACCAGTCACTACATATGACTGGATAATTAATTTCTAAACAATTTGTAAATAACAAAAAAAGAGAAAAAAAGAATTGTTTAAAAACAATTCCAAAAAAGAAAGAATTATCTACCTATATGATTTGCACTAAATTGTAATTTATAT